>NC_073377.1:139598627-139898627 GCF_028641065.1 Leucoraja erinaceus | reverse complement strand
GCGAATCGGCCGCTTCTTAATTGAGACCGCAGCTTCACTATATCGCGGGTACCTGGGCCCCGCGGTCGGAGCACTTTTTCCCGGTAAGTTATCGCAGGCAGCTCCGAGATTAGCTGTTAAAGACTTATTACTCTACAACAAGCTGGCATTAGTAACAATGTTTAATTGACTGTGTTATGGAAACATATAGCTTAGGCCCTCAACTTCATGAATGATTGAGTGAATGAATTAATGAATAAATGATTAAGTGGATGAATGAGTGAATTAATGAATTTATTCCCATTATAAAAGGGTGCAATTAAATTAATTAAAGTCCATACAGATAGATTTTCATAAATTCAGACTTTAGATCTTACCTTTCAGTTAGAGTTGATTCCTGGCTGCCTTCTTTGTGTTGGAGCACCTCAGCAGCGACTTTGCTTTCAAGGCTTTCTTCCACTTAGCAGCACATTCTTCAGCCTTTTTAATGCTTTTCTCACTAAATTCAATTACCTTGCTGCAAGTTTCCACGACATGTATTCCACAGAACAACAAATCGGAATCTCCAGTAAAACAGGCATCTGTAGAGGCACCCTCAGCCATGTTGTGTGCTAGCCTGAAGCAAAGCGCGTGATTGGCCAACTGGCAGACAACTCAATGTTAAACGTGCTGGACTAAAAATTACCAGAAATTTTTCCGGTTTTTCTCTAATTTAATAAAAATGTGCAAGTCTTGTTCATGACGAGTTTCAGGGTGATTTATATAATTTTTTTACACAATATGTGAAAATTTCATGTAGTTTGGTGACTTGGGTCACAAAACTGTAGAATAAAGCCCCTCGGCCCACATCCTAAATGGGGCGACCAGAATTGCATGCAATACTCCACATGCAGCCCAATCAAAGCAATATATAGCTGCAGCATGACTTCCTGACTCTTATACTCAATGCCCCTATCATTGAAGACAAACATACTATACGTCTTCTTTATCATAGAAACATAGAAAATAGGTGCAGGAGTAGGCCATTCGGCCCATCGAGCCTGCACTGCCATTCAATATGATCATGGCTGATCATCCAACTCAGTATCCTGTACCTGCCTTCTCTCCATACCCCCTGACCCCTTTAGCCACAAGGGCCACATCTAACTCCCTCTTAAATATAGCCAATGAACTGGCTTCAACTACCTTCTGTGGCAGAGAGTTCCAGAGATTCACTACTCTCTGTGTGAAAAATGTTTTTCTCATCTCGGTCCTAAAGGATTTCCCCTTTATCCTTAAACTGTGACCCCTTGTCCTGGACTTCCCCAACATCGGGAACAATCTTCCTGCATCTAGCCTGTTCAACCCCGTCTACTTTTGCTGCCATGTACAGTGAGCTATGAACTTGGACTCCAAGATTCCCCCTGCATCTCAATGCTGTTAAGGGTCTTGCCATTCTCTGCCCTGACATTTAACCTCCCAAAGTGCAGCACTTCATACTTGCTCGGGTTAAACTCTACCTGCGTGTGGGGGATGGAGGTGTGTATGGGGGAGGGGGTGGTGTGGGGTGGGGAGGGGGGTTGTGTGGGGGAGGGGGGGGTATGCGTGGGAGGGGGGGTAGGGGGAGGGGTTGTGGGGGGGGTGGCGGAGGGGGTGTGTTTGAGGGGTGTGGGCGGTTGGAGGACGGAGTGTGAGGAGCGGGTGTGTAGGGGAGGGGGGTGTGGTAGGTGGGTGTGTGGGCTCATCGGTTCCCGGCCCTAGCTCCGACCGCACTCACCGGCTCCTGCACCCAGCTCCAAACTTACACAGCGGCTCCCGTCCCCAGCGCCTGTCGCGCTCACAGCTCGCCTCCGCCCGCGCACACAGCCCACGCTCTGCTCCTTCTCTGAGCTTTATTCTCGGTGCCGGTGATTGACAGCGGGTGCCGGAAGGGGCGTTGCCGTCCTGGCGAATAACAGCCAAATAACTCTTGTAATATTTCACCGATCGGAACAAAACCTGGTGCGCATGGAGCAGAGGAGAACGTTGAGTAAGGTGGCAAAAAATCTTAGCGATATAGGGTACCGTCTTTGCACAAATTTAAAACAACGCAAACCAGAAGAGGACAAGATGAGAGTTTTAGTAATAGGATAGACAGATAGCTAGATATAGATAGATATAGATAGATAGAAGATAGATATATATATAGATAGAAGAAGATATAGAAGATAGATAGATAGATATAGATTTTAGGCTTCGTACAATTCTTCAACAAAAAAATAACATGCATTTGTACAGGGAAAATAGTATCAAATTTTTTTTTGGAGGTAACACGGAACCTTGATGAGATCAGAACTTCAACTTTGGCAAGGATATTGACAGTAAAAAATTGCAATCATAGTCAAAGCCAATGAACCAGTAAAAATTGGAAAATTGGATCTTAAGAGGGCTTTGTGGCACGAAGCACGTGTTAATTAGTACTGGTGTCAGAGGTTATGTGGAGAATGGTGTCAATAGTGTGATAGGACAATGAAATTCTTACTTGCCATTGCCATAATTGAATGGTAGAGTAGACTTGATGGGCCGAATGGCCTACTTCTGCTCCTATCACTTATGATCTTTTGGCTAACAGTGAGGAAGAAGCTTTGAGAACCCTAATAGTATGGCAGATTGGTGGCAAATGGAAGTTAAACCAGATACGTGCATGTCAAAACATTTGAGGAGGTGCAACCGGGCAAAAGAAGAAAGCAAGAGTTGGAAGATATTGACCTCTGCGGAGGAGCAAAAAAAATAATGGAGAGTAATGGGTGATTAAGTGGTTTGATAAGGTGGTTTAAAAAGTCATTGCCATTGTTTTGCTTTTGGGTTGCCTCTTTAGAAACATAGAAATTAGGTGCAGGAGTAGGCCATTCGGTCCTTCGAGCCTGCACCGCCATTCAATATGATCATGGCTGATCATCCAACAGTATCCCGTACCTGCCTTCTCTCCATACCCCCTGATCCCCTTAGCCACAAGGGCCACATCTAACTCACTCTTAAATATAGCCAATGAACTGGCCTCAACTACCCTCTGTGGCAGAGAGCTCCAGAGATTCACCACTCTCTGTGTGAAAAAAGTTCTTCTCATCTCGGTTTTAAAGGATTTCTCCCTTATCCTTAAGCTGTGACCCCTTGTCCTGGACTTCCCTAACATCGGGAACAATCTTCCTGCATCTAGCCTGTCCAACCCCTTAAGAATTTTGTAAGTTTCTATAAGATCCCCCCTCAGTCTCCTAAATTCTAGAGACGTTTTGTAACGCAGGAGGTTGCCAGGAGACTTAATTGGGATTGTGATCGACTGAGATAAGTAAAATCTTTTTATTTTAGCAGAGAACTCAAAGACCAGGGGGATATAGATTTAAAGTAATTGATAGAAGGATGAGAGGAGAGATGAACAAAGACTTTGCCAACCAGAGTCTGGAATCATTGACTGTAAGGATGGTTGAAGTGGGGAACTTCATCACATTTTAAAAATACTTGGATGTGCTTTTGGTCATCGGGTTATCGCGTGCTACATTGTGGAAACGGGCCCTTTAGCCCACCTTGCCCATGCTGGGCAACATTTCCTACATGTCCCAGCTACACCAGTCCCACCTGCCTGCGTTTGGTCCATATCACTCCAAACCTGTCCTATCCATGTATGTGTAGGAAAGAACTGCAGATGCTGGTTTAAATCGAAGGTAGATCACAAAATGCTGGAGTGACTCAGCGGGAAAGGCAGCATCCATGTACCTGTCTAACTGTTTCTTAAACATTGGGATAGTCAACTACCTCCTCTGGCAGCTTGTTCCATATGCCCACCACCCTTTGTGTGAATAAGTTACCCCACAGATTCCTGTTAAATCTTTCCCCCTTCACCTTAAACCTATGTCCTCGGTTCACCTACTATGGGTAAGCGTGCTTCTACACGATCTATTCCTCTCATGATCTTAGACAGATCTACAAGGTCACCCCTCATCCTCCTGCGCTCCTGCATGGTATAGAGTCCCAGCCTACTCAACCTCTCCCTATGGCTCAGACCGTCTAGTCCTGGCAACATCCTCGTAAATCTTCTCTGTACCCTTTCCAGCTTTTTCAGAACTGACCTGACAGTTATTAAAAGTTAAAAATCGAATATTTTAGGTTTTTTGATGGGTCTCTGATCCTATCACAGATTGGTCAGTAAAATATTATTAATAAACAATCAGCTTGGAACAGTTACTGAAACTCAGAAATTTTTAAATACAAGGTGATAATATAGAATGACAAATATTGTCAGATTTGTGCCCTCAAATTAGTGTGGCGATCGATGTATTCTGGTACCGTTGGTGATGGATGTCCTGGTATAACTAGATCAGACAAAACAGCTTTCATTCAGTGGTGGTTCAACAAAGCCAGACTGAACCATGAATCAAACATAGGCATCAAGTGCTTTATTGTCATTTGTCCCAGATAGGAGTTCAGTGTGTATATATACACATGCACACACACACTCAATAATTAAACAAATATAGTGCAATAATAATAATAGTCTGTTGTAGTTCAGAGCTTATTTGTTGTGTTTAATAGCCTGATGGCTGTAGGGAAGAAGCTGTTCCTGAACGTGGACGTTACAGTTTTCAGGCTCCTGTACCTTCTTCCCGATGGCAATGGTGAAATGAGTGTGTGGCCAGGTTGGTGTAGGTCTTTGATGTTGTTGGCTGCCTTTTTGATGCAGCGACTGCGATAGTTCCCTTTGATGGTGGGGAGGTCAGAGCCAGTAACGGACTGGGCAGCAGTCACGACTTTTTGTCTTTTTGTCTCACGTCTTTTCTGCTCCTGGACGTCCAAGTCGCCGATCCAGGCCATGATGCAACCAGTCATTATGCTCTCTACTGTGCACCTGTAGAAGCTCAAGAGAATCTTCTTTGACATACCGAATCTCTGTAATCTCAAGTCAAGTTTATTCGTCACATACACACACGAGATGTGCAGTGAAATAAAAAGTGGCAATGCTCGCGGACTTTGTGCAAAAAACAAACAAACAACAAACTACAAACAGAATGGAACAGAATCACATATTCTTTTACATATTACATAGTGGGAGGAAGGAAAAAGGAAAAAAAAACAGCAATTAAAAAAAACAGTAGAATGGTACAGTAAAGTTAGTCCCTGCTGAGGTAGGGGTTTACAGTCCTAATGGCCTCTGGGAAGACACCTCTTCTCAATCTCTCCGTTCTCACAGCATGGCATTAGAGGCGTTTACCTGACCGTAGCAGCTGGAACAGTCCGTTGCAGGGGTGGAAGGGGTCTCCCATGATATTGGCTCTGGAGTTCCACAATCTTCTCGGGAAGTAGAGGTGCTGATTATAATTCTTTATAATGTGTAATGCTGTAATAGCTGAATCATCTTGTGGATTCAGTTATTTTTTTCTGCATAAGTGAATTGTATAAATGAATTGCCATATCAAGTTTATTTGTGTTCTGCTGCACGCAAAGTCCGGCACACCATCCAGCAATGAAGGATACAGCTTAATCAACAGTGTATTTAAGGATTTTTGCATACTTGGGCAGCATTTGAAAAAATGTCTAGCAATATTTCTAATGATAGATAGATTTGCTGCCAAATATATATACATCTTACACAGTGGACGAAGCCCTTTCAATCACAAGATCTATGTAAAATTCTCGGTACAGTATTCAGTTTTGTGCGCATAACAATGCCCGGACTTGATCATCCTGGTAGGATTTTGCATTTATTTTCATAAATGGATTAGAAATAGTTAATGAACAACACGTCTGTCTACTGATCAGATTGGGAGGAAAGAGCAGCATATATTATCAGATAGTGTGACTGAAAACAGGAAGTATGCTTGTATAGTTTGTGGCTAAGCAGCAAGCTAATACCAGAAAGTGCAAGGAAGTACTAGATCTGATAAAGTTTTACACTCATTTACTTAATTTTTGTTTTTTTGGTCTGGCAACAAATATTTGTTCTACTGCATCCTGAAGTTTTGTTAGTACTTTTTGGGAGGTGAACGATGGGAATAATAGTTCTTTAATTCATTTGTGATAGGGTGGCATTTTTGGGAAGCACTGCATTTATTGCCCTGCCGAAATTACCCTTGAGAAAGTGGGGCCAGACACTTCCTGTATTGATGTGGGCACCATTTAGGGACCGCCCTTGTCCCATATTTGACTGCTACTACTCGGGTCGAGGGGACTGTCGGGTCGGAGCGCCACGTCTGGCCCCGCCTCACCCGTCCCGAGGTAGTGCAGCCTATGGAGTGCAGCAGCAGCGCCTCGCCCGTGGCCTCGTCGGTCGGCAGCCCGGCCAGCTGTCCGACCTTCGGACCTTAGTTTACCGCCGACACCACCACCCCTCCTTCTCATGGCCGAGGCTGGACGAGGCTGCCATCGTGCGGCGCCCCCTGGTGGTATAGAGAAGTCAGGAAAATGGGATTATGAGGCAGAGATCAGCCATGATTGAATGGTGGAGTAGGCTCGATAGGCCTAATTCTACTCCTGTTACTTGTGAATGACATGTATGATTTTGTAGCAGTGGCAGATGGAATTTAATCCTGCAAAATGTGGGCTGGTGCATTTTGGGAGGATTAACAAAACCGGAACACACATAACCCTCGTTATAACGGACCATGGATGGGTGTAGGGGGGAGGGGGGGTTGAATGGTGTCCGTTAATGTCGATTGTCCGCTATAACTGAAAAGGATGGTGATTCCGTGAAACAACAAATTGTTTTCCAATACAAAATTCTTTTTAATAGCTAAAAATGTATTTTTGTTACAACAAGCTAAAAATTGTAGAGGGCTGTTTATTCTCTCCAGAGATGCTGCCTGTCCCCACTGAGTTTGTCCAGCCTTTTATGTCTATCTTCTATTTAAACCAGCATCTGCAGTTCTTTCATACACACACGAGGACTGTTTGTTACATTGTGTAAAGGGCCTGTCCCACTATGGCGAACTTATTTGCGAGTTTAGGAGAGTCTGCGTTCGCCACAAGCTTGCAGCGTGGCCGACAGATGATTGTAGGTGGTCTCTGGTAAGTCTCCTTCATGGTTGAGAAGAGTTCCCACGGCCTCAGTTTGGTCGTTGAAAAATGTTCTGTGAGTAAAAATTGGTCGGCATGGGGAAAATCGATACTTTTGAACTCGTAGTGCAGTGGTAGTGGGGTCGTCATGTTGTTGTAGGTAGTCGAGGTAGCCGTTGGTAATCTCCTTTGCTGACTGGGCATTTTAATTGGCTAATTAGGGGGGGAAAAACTTAAGCACGAGTTTTCAGAACCAAGGAAAACCAACTGGTAATGTTAAATGCCCGCTAAACTTCACAGCTGTGTATCTCTGGCTTATTAAAAGTTGTCCCCCCCCCCCCCCCCACTTCCCCTTCCCCCCCCCCCCCCCCCCCCCCCCCCCCCCCTCTTGTGCGGGGATCGCTGGTCGGTGTGGACTCGGTGGGCGAAGGGTCTGTTTCCCCGCTGTATCTGTAAACTAAACTAAACTAAAACATTGAAACAAATACAATTCTATACTTAACAGTGTAGAGGCAGATTATCTGAATGGCCAGAAGCAGTGGTCACAGTCTCACAATAAGGAGTCAGCCATTCAAGACTGACACGAGAGGAAATCTGTACTCCCATTACAAAATGCATTTGCTGTGTGCATGATCCTTTGGGTCTCATTGACATTTGGTCTTTAGTTTTTCATGACTGTCATCGTATCTCACCATCACTCAATCCAAATTTTAAAACGTTCTTAAATCATGCGCTATCAGAAGTCCACTCTAATCTACGCAACTAAAAGTATTCTTTCTTTTGCATTTGTCACGATGTTTCATACAGTCTCTTATGTTCTGCAGCAAAAGGACTCAGGATCGTGCTTCCGACTGAGACAATGCACAGTGGCCCTTTACAACACTCTCGTCTCATCTGATGGTAGGTCAATGGTCTACTTGAATGATTTATTAAGTTTATATCTTGTTGCTGAATTATCAGCATTGACTGTAGTGAAAAATCTGGCAAGAAGATTTGCTTGCATCGAACCCGAGTCTCTGGTGCTCCAAGGCAGCAACTCTTTAACGGCCTGTTCCACTTAGGCGATTCTTTCAACGATTGCCGGCGACTGTCACAGTCGTGGCAGGTCGCCCAGAACCGGCGACTGGACCCCCCTACGGCAATGTCTACGACAACCTACCACCTAGTCGACATCAAGCTACTGCAAGCAACCAACAACCGGCGATCCATTAGGACGTCCACCTGTGACCACACCTACGACAACCTACGACCACACAGGCGACAACCTACGACAACCAAAGTCAACCTACGTCCACCCGCGACAAGCTACGACCCTGTTGGTGACAACTGAAGACAATTCAGTCGCCGGTACCTGTTGCCGTTTGACGTAGGTAGTCGCCATGGAATTCACCGAGGTCATCACCTGGCGACAACCTGCGTCATCCTGGTGACAGCACCTACGACAGGAGAAGACAAGCTACGTCAAGCCCACAGTCGCCGAAAGGTTTTGAACATTTCAAAATCCAACGGTGACAAGAGAAAAGTTACGACTCTTTAGGCGACCTGAGGAGACTACTCACGACCATACAGGAGTCACCCCACGACCATCTGGCGACAGCCTAGTCGCCTGTAGTCGCCGAAAAAATTGTCTAAGTGGGACAGGCCCTTTATTATTTTAATGATCTTGTATTCCATTTAAGCAGCAGATGATTTAAAATGCCTGTTTATGACACCGAAGGATTTCCTACTGTTACTGATCCTGCGTCTGACAGCTACTTCAGATTGGAACATTTGTGTTCCTTGCTGTGATCACATGCATGGCAGAACTGTGTTGCAGGGCACCAGGTCCAAACTGGTTTTGTAGTATCATTGGTGTCTGTTTCACACAATATTCTCCACTCTGTTTGCATATGCTTAATTCCTGAAAAATGTAATTGCATAATTTTTAGTTTAGTTTAGAGATACTGCGCGGAAACAAGCCCTTAGACCAACCGAGGACGCACAGACCAACGATCCCCGCGCACTAACACTATCCTGCACACACTAGGGACAATCTACATTTACACCAATTAACCTACAAACCCGTACGTCTTTGGAGGAAACCGAAGATCTCGGGGGAAAAGCCCACGCGGTTACAGGGAGAACGTACAAATCCATACAGACTGCACCTGTAGTCGGGTTTGAACCTTGGTCTCTACTGCTGCGCCACCATGCCGCCCTAAAACAAGGTCTTCCTTAACACTAAAGACACTAAAACAAGGTCTTCCCTTTCACTGGCACTCAGGAGCTCTCAGTCTGGCATTGTGTAATACCTAAATAACAGTTAATCCACTCTAATGTAAAAGCTAATCTGTTCTTATCCTTGTCCAACCAACTGTTATAACGAAAAGATGTCTGATTGATAACAATCACTGATACCAGCCTTCAGAAAGTTTCTCCATTTTCTTGCTTCCCTATACTGTTTGAGGTGCCTTCGTGTATGCCCCAAGCATAAACTAGTGACTGAATTGCACATGTTTATTGGGGCAGTGAAAGCATCTTAAGAATCAAAGTCTGCCCTCTGGCAGTGGAAACTCCACAGGCAGGGCTGTGCTGGTTAACTTTAAGGGCCTGTCCCACTTGCATGCGATTGCATGCGTCTGGCGCGACCAAACGTGGTCGCTTGAGGCTTAAGTACCGCGCGGGGCCGGTCCCACTTCCAAGTGCAGAGTCGTATGGAGTTGTGCGGGGCTGGTCCCGACATCGCGCGGGGCTCCAAAAATCCCGCACTGTCCGAACATTCCGCGCGCCAACAGCCTGTCGGCCCTCAGGCGCATTGAGGGCGTACGTAGCGTTTTGACGTCGTACACCTAGCGTGTGGCGTTGCGCGATTACATCACCGCCCAGCGTGGAGTGGCGCGATGACATCACTGCCCGGCATGGCGTTACGAGACGAGATGACGTCACCGCCCAAAGCCGTGCGACGCCCAAATTGAGTCGGCCCACCTCCTTCCCAGCTGATTGGTAAGTATGACGCAAATTGCGTCACGCGCGTACTTTGCGCATACTTACCGCGAACTTAGTGCGAACTCCGCTTCCGTTTGGTCACGCCAAACGCATGCAATCGCATGCAAGCAGGACAGGCCCTTTAGTTTCATGAATGGCTCCTTGATCTACTTGATCAGTTCTGAATATGGCTCCCACCCTTGCCTGCACCCCATTTCCAGGGAGAAAGATTGAGTGTTTTTGTTTCAAATTAGCTCCAAGATTACATAGCGAACTAAAAGCTGACTTTGCATATGATGCTGAGGCGGTCACGGTGCAGCAGCGGTATAGTTGCTGCCTTACAGCGAATGCAGCGCCAGAGGCCTGGGTTCGATCCCGACTACGGGTGCCGTCTGTATGAAGTTTGTACGTTCTCCCCGTGACCTGCGTGGGTTTTCTCCGAGATCTTTGGTTTCCTCACATACTCCAAAGAAGTACAGGTTTGTGGGTTAATTGGCTTGGTAAATGTAAAAATTGTCCCTTGTGGTGTAGGATAGGTTATGTGTGGGGATCGTGTTTGTGTGGACCGTGTTTCCCCGCTGGGCAGTGATATATCGCTGTGTGCAGGACGCAGATAGCACAATGGGCTAAGTGGCCGAAGGGTAGCCGGTTCAAATCCCGCTTGGAGTGCATACTGTCGTTGTGTCCTTGGGCAAGACACTTCACCCACCTTTGCCTGTAATGGAATGTTACGGCGGCAGGCGCGGGCACACCGCGACGCCCTGTGTCTCCCTTTCAAGGGAGATGCTAAAAATGCATTTCGTTGTCTCTGTACTGTACACTGACAATGACAATAAATTGAATCATTTCATTTCATTTTTCATTTGCAATGAAAGTGCAATTTGTGAATTATTGTGCGTTTATTTTCCAGAGGTGACTGTCGAATGCAAAAATAGGTTTACAGTAATCTCCATCAAGCTCCCCTCCAGAAAAGAGTGCTGCCAGTTTATTGTAAAGCCACTGTTGATGAATGTTGGAAACTTTCTGAGGGATGTGAAGGATGAAGATCAAGGCATCAGCAACATTGCAATCCTTGCAGAAGGTGATTATTTAATGTTCCATTTGAAAGCTACATTTAAATGTGTACAGACCTTCTGCTTGTTTTTTATATGTAGAAGAACAGAGTAGATTATTCTGCCCATCAAGCTTTATCCACCATTTGGTATATTAATGCTTGATCCTCAATTTTCCGGCACGATGGCGCAGCAGTAGAGTTGCTGCCTCGCAGCGCCAGAGACCCGGGTTCGATCCTGATGAACAGGGTGCTGGCTGTACAGAGTTTGTACGTTCTCCCCGTGACCTGCTTGGATTTTCTCCGAGATCTTCGATTTCCTCGCACATTCCAAAGATGTACGGATTTGTAGGGTAATCGGCTTGGTATAAGTGTAAATTGTCCCTGGCGGCCCTCAGCAAAGGTTTCCCAGGGCTCCGCGATATTAAAATCAGCGCGGCTCGAGGCTGGGAGCTCCGCAAACCACAGCTCCATGATGTTGAAGCAGCAGGCCCAACACTCCAGAACTTCAAATGGCGATCTAGGTAAGGCATCGCCCGCTCCGCGATGAATCCAATATGTATTTTAAAACCAACTGTTTAATGACAACATACAGTAGGATCTAAATGTATCGCACTGTCACTGTCGGGTAGTCATGGTCCTCTAGTCGTGGGGTGGGGGATTGGGAGTGGGGGGGCCTCACAAGTGAAATAGCTTAGGGCCTCTCTTCATCTAAATCCGACCCTGCCTAGTGCATGTAGGACAGTGTTGATATGTGTGGATCACTGATCGTTGCAGACTTGGTGGATGGAATGGCCTGTTGCCGCACTGTATCTCTAAACTAAACTAAACCATATCCCTGAATTTTAGTGACTTGGCCTCTGCAGCCTTCTGTGGTGCTGAGTAGCACAGATTCATAAATTTATACAATACAGTGTTATCTCTTCATCCCAACTTGCCAATGCTTACGAAGATGACCATCTAAGCTTGTTCTATTTGCCTGTGTTTAGCCCATATTGTTCTAAATGTTTCCTATCCCAATGTCTTCAAAATATTGCAATTGTAGCCACCCCTTCCTCTTCCTCTGGCAGTTCGTTCCACAAACCCTCCACCATCCATGGAAAAACTTTCCTTTTAAATCTTTCTCCTCTCACAATGCTGTGTCCTCTATTTTTAGACTCCCCAATACTGGGGGAAAAAATATTCTGATTATTTGCCCTATCTATGCCCTTCATCATTTTATAAACGTCTAAAAGGTCTCCTGAGAAAACACTCCTAACTGTTGGAGTCTCTTCTTGTAACTCAAGCCAGTCCAATCCAGGCAATGGTCTTGTGAATCTTTTCTGCAGCCTCTCCAGGTTCATAAGTGATGGGAGCAAAATTTGGCCTTTGGGCCCATGAAGTCTACACCGCCATTCAGTCGTGGCTGATCTATCTCCACAACTCCACACAATACTCCAAGTGCATACTAACTAATGTTTTTCACCACTATAATATGATGTCCTCATTCTTGTAGTCAGTGACACAGCCAGTGATGGCAAGCACGCCATAGCCGTGAGTAATTACTCAGGGTAGGCACCGGGTAGTCAGTCGGCCTTTAAAAAACTGCGCATGGGCAGATCGGTTCTGTAGGCAGTCAGTCGACTTTGGAAAAAATCTTTTAAAAACGCACGTGCGCAGTTTGGTCTCCTCTCCTGTGGGCGTGCGCAGCACCTTGTGCGCAGGCAGCGCAGCACACATGCACGCAGTCCACGCTTATGCCCTTTGTCAGTGAAAGCTTGAAGCAGCGTCCACGGCACGTGAGTTGAACATAGTTACGTGTATTATGCGTACTGCGGATGAAAGACATAAATGAGAATTATGCCTACCTAAGATCCATTATTAGAATAATAACCATTTAATATTAAATACTGAATTGGGTAAATTAATAGGAAATATTTTCTATTTATATTTAATAATTACCTTTTTATAATTTTAGTCAGAGTAGGCACTGCCTACCTTGCTCACCCTGACGGCCCGTGCTGCCTTGGGTATCTGTCTTCTACACACTCCCCAGGACCTTAGCATGGTTTAACTTTCCAAAGTGCATCCCTCTGCACTTGTCTGGTTTTAGATTCCATCTGCCATTCCTTTACCTGCTCTCCCAGTTGATTAACATCCTTTGGTAACTTTAGACATACTTCTTCATTGGCCACTGTACCACCAATTTTGGTGTCATCTGCCAATCTGCCGCCTATATATTCTCATCCAAAATCATTAATATAGAGAGAACATAGGACTATACAACACAGGGACATGCCCTTTGGCCCACAATGTTTGTGCCGAACATGATGCCAAGTTGAACTGATCTCATCCAGTATCTACATCCCTCTAGTCCCTGCACTTCCATGTGTCTTAACAGACCCCTCAGCCCAACTTGCCCACGCCGAACACAATGTCCCAGCTACACTAGTCCCACCTGCCTGCATTCGGCCCATAGCCACTAAACTTTTCTTATCTATGTTCCTGTCCAAAGTTATCCTTTTGCTCTTAATGTATGTTTAGAATCGTTTGGTATTTTCCTTTACCTTATCTGCCAAAGATAAATCATATCCCCTTTTGTTTCTTGTGTGTAATTGTACATTCCTTATAATTCTCAAAGAAATCCTCTTAGGGCTAACGGAATCAAGGGATATGGGGGAAAAGCAGGTACAGTGTACTGATTTTGGATGATCAGCCATGATCACATTGAATGGCGTGCTGGCTTGAAGGGCCGAATGGGCTGCTCCTGCACCTGTTTTTCTATGTCTATGTTTCTATGATTTGCTTGATGCCAGCTGCTTATACTTGTCATAGACTCCTTTTTCCTGACCATAGCCCCAATCTCCCTCATCAACCAGGGTTTCGTCATCTAGCCAGGGATTTTCCTTCACTCAAAGGAGGAAGGGGAACAGATAATATTTCAGGTTGTTGACTCATCATCAGAACTGAGGGAAGGTGAGTCTATACAGTATTCAAGTCTTACTCAGATGTGGGACTGTGGGCATTTCTTGGCTTGATTCGTCAAGGGTCTTGAACCACAAGCGAACAATGGGAATGTAAAGTGGCCAGATCGAAATAACATTTAATATCGAACGATGGGATTTGTTCGTGGGAAACTACTATGAAATGAGATGATTGCTTGAAATACTATGTAAATTCAAACGAGTAGTTGGTTATACATAAAACAACCATGGAACAGTACAGCACAAGAACAGGCCCTTTGGCCCACAATGTCTGTGCTAAGCAAGATGCCATTAAACTAGTCTCCTCTGCCCACACATGATCTATACCCATTATTTAAATGGTGTCTAGTTGGGAAAAGGGGAAGTACAACGGGATCTGGGGGTCCTTGTTCATCAGTCAATGAATGTAAGCATGCAGGTACAGCAGGCAGTGAAGAAAGCGAATGGCATGTTGGCCTTCATAACAAGAGGAGTTGAGTACAGGAGCAAAGAGGTCCTGCAGTTGTATAGGGCCCTAGTGAGACGACACCTGGAGTATTGTGTGCAGTTTTGGTCCCATAATTTGAGGAAGGACATTCTTGCTATTGAGGGAGCGCAGCGTAGGTTCACCAGGTTAATTCCTGGGATGGCGGGACTGTCATATGCTGATAGAATGGAGCGGCTGGGCTTGTATACTGTGGAGTTTAGAATGATGAGAGGGGTTCTTATTGAAACATTGTAAGATTATTAAGGATTTGGACAGGCTAGATGTTGCCGATGTTGGGGGAGTCCAGAACCAGGGCCACAGTTTAAGAATAAGTGGTAGGCCATTTGGAATGGAGACGAGACTTTTTCACGCAGAGAGTTGTGAGTCTGTGGAATTCTCTGCCTCAGAGGGCGATGGAGGCCGGTTCCCTGGATACTTTCAAGAGAGAGCTAGATAGGGCTCATAAAGATAGCAGAGTCAGGGGATATGGGGAGAAGGCAGGAACGGGTTACTGATTGGGGATGATCCGCCATGATCAAAGGTATGCCGTTTATTGCACACGGTATTGGGGGTTCAGTATTGATATGGATAGAGAACTGGCTGGCAGACAGGAAGCAAAGAGTAGGAGTACACGGGTCCTTTTCACAATGGCAGGCAGTGACTAGTGGGGTACCGCAAGGCTCAGTTCTGGGACCCCAGCTATTTACAATATATATTAATGATTTGGACGAGGGAATTGAATGCAACATCTCCAAGTTTGCGGATGACACGAAGCTGGGGGGCAGTGTTAGCTGTGAGGAGGCTGCTAGGAGGCTGCAAGGTGACTTGGATAGGCCGGATGAGTGGGCAAATGCATGGCAGATGCAGTATAATGTGAATAAATGTGAGGTTATCCACTTTGGTGACAAAAACAGGAAAGTAGATTATTATCTGAATGGTGGCCGATTAGGAAAGGGGGAGATGCAACGAGACCTGGATGTCATGGTACACCAGTCATTAAAAGTAGGCATGCAGGTGCAGCAGGCAGTGAAGAAGGCGAATGGTATGTTAGCATTCATAGCAAAAGGATATGAGTATAGGAGCAGGGAGGTTCTACTGCAGTTGTACAGGGTCTTGGTGAGACCACACCTGTAGTATTGCGTACAGTTTTGGTCTCCTAATCTGAGGAAAGACATTCTTGCCATAGGGGAACAGACACCAGACTGATTCTGGGATGCCATAGAAGAAAGACTGGATAGTACAGAATTTAGAAGATTCTTACAAAATTCTTAAGGGGTTGGACAAGAGATTCCCGATGGGGGAAGTCCAGAACAAGGGGTCACAGTTTAAGACTAAGGGGGAAATCTTTTAGGACCGAGATGAGGAAAACTTTTTTCACACAGAGAGTGGTGAATCTCTGGAATTCTCTCCCGCAGAAGGTAGTTGAGGCCAGTTAATTGGCTATATTTAAGAGGGAGTTAGATGTGGCCCTTGTGGCTAAAGGGATCAAGGGGTATGGAGAGAAGGCAGGTACAGGATACTGAGTTGGATGATCATCCATGATCATATTGAATGGCGGTGCAGGCTCGAAGGGCCGAATGGCCTACTCCTGCACATATTTTCTATGTTTATTTAACATGTTATCTTGCTTTTTGGTGTGGCTTAATTTTAATCTTATGATGCGAAATATTTTATTTAGGCATGTTACAAATCTGCCATGTCTTCCCTGCCGATATAGGCTTAAAATCTATGGCAACAGCAACATTCCAATCGAGCACATTCCAGAAACATCCACTCTCAAGATAATCAAATTGATTTTTTGTTTGCACAATCATGTCAAAAGAACATCTAAATCATCTATATTTTGTGTTATTGTCCATCCATGATCAATATTTTCATACTAAATATCCACAGTACAGTTTTAGTCAGATGTATTGTGCAAATAATAATGATTTTGATTATCTTGAGTGTGGATGTTTCTGGATTAATTTATGGGAATTGAACATAAATTCCTTCCATTTGGCATATAAATTCATGACAAATTGAGATTTAAAAATCATGTTATATTATGAATTCTTGTGTGAATGGGGTCAGTTTGTTATTTGTTATTTGGATACTTAGGCTATTTAAAAAATGTAGCCTTTTCTTAAGAAATGGATAGATGTTTAGATCTAGTAATTGATTAGATGAATTTAATTGATTTGATGAAACAATTTTGTGTTGGGTTGTAGCGGCGCCTACTGGCCCACGCAGGTATCGAACCCGGCGTTCAGAAACCGCGGTTACTGACTCGGGAGGGGCTGCTTGCTTTCGCGCGGTATTGCTTTCGCGCAGCAGTTCAGCACTTCACCGATGTGACCAGACGAGTCGAGAGAACCTCTTTTCTGGAAAGTGAATTTTCGATTAAAGATTTGTTTAAAAGTTCAGTTGTCGTTCTTGAGACCGCCAAAGGGTATTAACTATTTGTTTTAGCGTTTAACTTTATAATTTCTACCTTTTTTTCTGAAACTGCAAATAATAACTTGTTTCTGTTAATGCTGTTTAGTGCTTTTTTTTCTCTTTACATTTTAAACAGATGTCTCTGAAGAAGAAATGCAATCCAAATGCCCAGCAAAAGAGACTGATTTAGACAGCATTCGCAGAGATTATCCGAATTTGGACTACTCCAAATGTGATGATCTACAGGACATGTTTAATATGATATGATATGATATGCCATTTATTGTCACTATACACGTACAGTGAAACTGAAAGCTGCTCGTACTCAGTGCATACATACAATTTAGCACAAAAAAACAAGAAGAAAAAAAAAAAAAAAAAAAACGGACAAAAGGGGGGGGGGGGGGGGGGGGGGGGGGGGGAATAGGTGCACAATTTCTGCGGCGCTACATACATATATACATATATACAGATGGAAGTCCGTGTTGGGCGGTGAAGTCAGTGCATGTGTGAATTTGAATTAATAGTAGTTATAATTCTCGGAAAGCAACTATTCCTGAGTCTATTTGTCCTGGATTTGATGCACCTATAGCGCCTTCCAGAGGGCAGCAGGTCGAACAGTCCAAACGCAGGATGGGAGCTGTCTTTGATGATCTTCTTTGCCCTGCTAAGGCAGCGGGAGGTGAAGATATCCATCAAGGAGGGGAGAGGGCAGCCAATGATCCTCTGCGCTGTCCTAGTTACCCTCTGAAGCCTCTCCCTGTCTGCCATGGTGCAGATGCCATACCATGCTGTAATGCAGTATGTCAGCAGGCTCTCGATGGACGAGCGGTAGAAGGTCAGCAGCAGGTTAGAGTCCAGCCGCTGCTGAGCCTTCTTGATGACCGCTGTCGTGTTGTCCATCCAGGAGATATCAGCAGCGATATGGACGCCGAGAAACCGGAAGGTGTTGACCCTCTCCACACACTCGCCGTTGATGTGTAGGGGGGCTAAGTCGGTGCTGTGCCTCCTGAAGTCGACAATGAGCTCTTTTGTTTTCCTGGTGTTCAGAGCCAGATTGTTTTCTGAGCACCAGGTTGTCAACTTCAGGACTTCCTCTCTGTAGGCTGCCTCGTCTCCCTTTGAAATAAGTCCGACCACAGTAGTGTCGTCAGCAAATTGGACGATGCAGTTGTTGTTGTGGGCCGGACTACAGTCGTAGGTGTAGAGACAGTATAAGAGGGGGCTTAGCACACAGCCCTGTGGTGAACCGGTACTCAACCTGCGAGTGGAGGAGAGGTGGGGGCCGAGTCTCACAGTCTGGGGCCGGTTTGTGAGGAAATCTTTTATCCAGGCACATGTGAGAGTGGGGAGGCCGAGAGTGACCAGTTTACCAATGAGAATGTCCGGAATGATTGTATTAAAGGCTGAACTAAAATCCACAAAGAGCATCCGGACGTAGCTCTGCCCCTGCTCCAGATGGCTCAGCACAGAGTGGAGAGCTACGGTAATGGCGTCTTCTGTGGATCTGTTTTGGCGATAGGTGAATTGGTGGGGGTCGAAGTCTGGTGGTAGATAGTCCTTGATGTGCTGGAGGGCCAATCTCTCGAAGCACTTCATGATTACCGGAGTGAGGGCCACAGGACGGTAGTCATTAAGGCTGGTGATGGTAGACTTCTTCGGCACAGGGACGATTGTGGCTGATTTTAGGCAGGACGGAATAACTGCCTGGTCCAGGGAGAGGTTGAAAATTCTGGTGAAGATGGCAGTGAGCTGGTGGGCACACGCTTTGAGCACCTTACCAGGTACTCCATCTGGGCCGGTAGCCTTCTTGGGGTTCACTGCCAGGAGCACCCGTCTGACATCGTGCTCCCTGACAGTGAGTGGGGTAGTACAGGAGCCAGGTGAGGGTGAGAACAGGGCTGTAGCAGGTGAGTGCTGCTGTTGTGATGTTTCAAAGCGGGAGAAGAAGCAATTTAGCTTTTCTGCCAGCGGCGCACTCAGGTCTTCTGACTTTGTGGCACAGCCTCTGTAGTTGGTAATGTCTTGTATGCCCCGCCATGCCTCCCGTGTATTATTGCTGGACAAGTGGGACTCTATGCTCCTCTTATGGTCCGCCTTGGCTTTTTTAATACCACTTTTCAGATTGGCTCGAGCAGCCCTGTACAGAGCTCTGTCACCTGACCTGAAGGCAGCATCGTGGGCTCTGAGGAGTGTGCGGACCTGGCTGGACATCCAGGGTTTCTGGTTTGGGAAAACCCGTATGGTTTTTGTCTACAGTCACATTTCCGATGCAGAACTTGATATAGTCCAGCACCGATTCTGTGAGAGTTTCCAGATCCTGGTGTTCGAATATGTCCCAGTTTGTCTGTGTAAAGCAGTCCTGTAGATTGGAGAGTGCATTTTCAGACCAGGTTGTAACAGATCTTATGGTGGGCCTGGCACTGCGTCTGAGGGGGGTGTAGGCTGGAGAGAGCAGGAGGGAGAGATGATCTGACTGGCCGAGTTGGGGGAGGGGGATGGCTCTATACGCGTGCTTGATATTGGTGTAGACATGATCCAGCGTGGATAATGGAAAAGTAGTGGGCAGAAAAGCATGTCATGTATGGTTTGAAGAGCGAAAACCTTTAGTTTACAATGCCAAGATTGAAAAGTTGAGGAAAAACAAGATGTACAGAGTTGCTTATTGGTTACAATCTGAGAAGTATGATTATGCTACTGATTATGATATGCCAATGTACCAGGTAGCAACTGATCTTCTCCATAAAGACTTGGTCTGTTGCTAGAAATTGTAATTTCTTTACCTATCTGTTACAGACTTATAGATATAATACTGTTAAGTATTATAAGTTCTGATCTTGAGAATATAACATATTTTAATTTTCAAGGCAGTCTTGTGGCTAAGGGGATCAGGGGGTATGGAGAGAAGGCAGGTACGGGATACTGAGTTGGATGATCAGCCATGATCATATTGAATGGTGGTGCAGGCTCGAAGGGCCGAATGGCCTACTCCTGCACCTAATTTCTATGTTTCTATGTTTCTATGTCTGGGTGTTTATTACTATTTCCGTCACAACAGTCAATTTCGTAATTAGCTACAATTAGGTAACTAACTGATTGTATGCTTTAATTTCAGGTCATCCAAGTAAGATGTTTCATATTTGTTTCAGAATGCTTCAATCTATAATAACTGAAAATTCAGTTCTCTTAATTTTTAAGAAAGTTATGGGCTTTTGACTGTCCTCGATCACAACTTTTGTGTTAAGTCAATGGAAAAGCAATAGGGAATAAGATGTTAATTTCCGAGTATGAAAATGACCTTTTTAATACTGAAGATATGAAAGTGAATTAGGTATCAAATTAAAGTTATTTTTATGCTATATTTGATGGGATAAATTACAGGCTTGATTTTTAAAATCTCAAAATGTTGTAACATTCCTACTGTATCTTTTTCCCCAACGAGAAGAAAGCATGTCAAAGGTGGTGTTACTATGATATTAGCTGCATTTCTAAGTCAACATTTCCTGTAGATCCTTTCGATGGTGGGGTGGTCAGTAACCGAGGGGGACCAAGCAATATCCATGACTTTCTGCAGTCTCCTTCTTTCTTGAGCATTCGATTTTCCGAACTAGGCCATGATGCAACTTTATGGGTACATTAGATGAAACGACACCAAAAGAAAAATAAATAGGCAATAGATTATTAGTTACTGGCGTATCAGTACATTAGACCATGTTAGTGCATGGACTAAAGTACATAGACCAGGGGTGGGGAACCTGTGGCCTTCTAGGCCATTAAGTGCAGTCTTTTGAATGAATCTAAATTTTGTAACACTTGTTAAACTAATGATTTAGTTCTAATGCGACTCTAGACTCTAGAATGCAGTCACAACAAAGTCATTAAAGGTTAGTTAACATTATAATTAACAATTTGATTTCATTTTCTTGAAGTTAGTACATAGTAGTTAGATTTTTACAAATGAATGTACATTTTGAAGTATATCTAATTGAAGTTTTTTCTATGCGGCCTTATTAGATTACAGCTAACTTAATGTGGCATTCCAACATGAAAAGGTTCCCCACCTCCGACATAGATAATGGTGCAAAGTCTAACATGGTGCTGTCAAAGCCAGTATGCTGGTCATTGTATACATGTGCAAGTATCTCCTCAACCCTCTGAGGAAGTTGAGATGTTCATGAGCTTCCTTCATTATTGCATCAATGTGCTGAGCCCAGGATAGGATAGAAGGGGGGAGGGGAAGACAATGGGGACCCGGAGTGGGGGGGACCACCGTGAGGGACAGCGGGAGAACAAAGTGGGACCCGGTGTGTGTTGGGGGGGAGGGGGGGCGGGGGCTCTCTAGTTTTGAATCCTCAGCCCTGGGGATAATTCTGCGTTTGTGCACACAGACGCCAGCCAACAGTCACTTGTCATTTCCTTTTTTTTCACTTATAATTTAATTATAATTTCAAGTTTTCGTGTACCCTGTGTGTTGTGACTGTTGTCAGACCGATTTCCCTCTGGGGATGAATAAAGTTCTATCGTACCGTATAGATCACCAGATGTGAGTACGCCTAGGAACTTGCAGCTATCTCTTGGCTCTCCACTGCTCTCCCACCAGTGGAAACAGGAGCAAGGTCTCTCTGCTGATTCCATGCATTCAGTACAGAACCTTGCACATCATCTTGTCAAGAAGTGTTAGTTGAAGGATAGTTGAACCAATTTTCACTTATAAGCTAACATCCTCCGACAATAATATTGTGCCGTATCATGAAAAGGCAAACAGGTGTAAATACGCAGTCAGAAGCCCTTCAGTTTATATATGTATTCTGTGGTGCAAGGTAGATAACGGATTGGATTCACCATTTTGTCATTTGTCAGCCAGGTATGTTTCTCAACTCTCATGAATCGTGCTAATTGCGACGGATACTGATAGCAACCCAAGGTCTCAACGATCCATCGGCTCTCGAGGGCGGCGTCTTGGTGGGGGAGGCGCAAGTCACGGGGTCGGTATCCGAGTTGTTATTTAAGGCTGGGCAACTCCCGTGTCAGCTGAGGAGTAGGGAGCTGTATTGCAGAAGAATAAACACGTCTAGAGCACACAACTTGTGTCCGACTAGTTTTTGGCTGGACTCCTGCCAGTCCCCGCCACACAATCTCAGTTAATTAACAAGCAAATATGCATTGATATGCATTGATTCATGTAATATTAGTGTGTGAATTCTACCTAGGTGTGTATTGAACAGCTATGACCTGAATAAAATTGTGGGCTTGAGATTCTGCATTTCCACAGTGGGATCAACAATAATTACTACTATGACTGCTGTCATTTATGCCTGGCCTTGCATGCTGTATAGACACAAAATGCTGGAGTAACTCTGTGGGTCAGGCAGCATTTCTGGAGAGAAGAAATGGGTGATATTTCAGGTCTCGACCCGTCTCCACCCGAAACGTCATCCGTTCCTTCTCTCCAGAGATGCTGCCTGACCCGCAGAGTTACTCCAGCATTTTGTGTCTATCTTCGGTTTCAAACCGGCATCTGCAGTTCCTTCCTACACATTGCATGCTGTATAATGAGTAAAGAAAGAGAGTAATAAGAGTTCACAGATTTATATTTTATTAGAATGATTTAACTTTCAATTATGTTATTGTTTTCCTGCAGATGGCACCAGAGTTTCTGCCTCCACTCCAATGTATGTTCTGCTAACAAATAACTTTCAATTAGTTATTAATGAGACAAAGTATTCTGTAATACCTCCGAAAAAAGGTAAGAAAAGTTTCTTGATAGTAGTTTGGACAAGATATTTTTATTCATGATGTTTAGTGGTCTTTGTAACCTTTTCTTAAAGAAAGCAAACCTTATGACATTCACATGACCTCCTGTCTCGTGCTCATTGTTTGATTTCTTTTTTATAAATCATCCCAAAACTGAACCATCTCAATCTCCAAATTACATTGCTCAGTATTTCTCAATACGGTAAATGTCTCTTTCAATGTCGGTTACGTGGTTAATAAACCATCTCATCTGTTCTGCTGCTGTAAAGGACACAAAGAGCTGGAGTAACTCAGCAGGTCAGGCAGCATCTGTGGAGAACATAGACACAGAGTGCTGGAGTAACTCAGCAAGTCAGGCAGCATCCCTGGAGAACATGGACACAGAGAGCTGGAGTAACTCAGCAGGTCAGGCAGCATCTCTGGAGAACATGGACACAGAGTGCTGGAGTAACTCAGCAGGTCAGGCAGCATCCCTGGAGAACATGGATATGTGATGTTTTGGGTCAAGACCCTTCTTTAGACTGCTGGTTGATTTGAATCGGCTCTGTTTATTTGTCTTTGCACCATCTCCAATATAACCCAAAAAGATCAATAATCAGATTCTTGCACATTTCCATCAATCCGTGCCCAGTACTATTTGGGGAGAAATAGATCAGATTTCCACTACACATTGTGTGTATTCTGAGTTCACTCACAAAAGAAGAAAAGCTCTAATCTTACAATTATGAAGCAATGTTGCAACAAATACTAGCTTTATTCCAAAATTATACATGTTTCTATTTACTTGAACCAGTTTAGATTGTTAGTTCATCAAAACCTTCCTTTTCAGTCACTTCCCCGGTGATATTTGCACATGCTTCGTGCCCATGTTCTGTCTGATAGAGTCATAGTCATAGAGTGATACAGTGTGGAAACAGGCCCTTCGGCCCAACTCGCCCACACCGGCCAACATGTCCCAGCTACCCTAGTCCCACTTGCCTGTGCCTGGTCCATAACCCTCCAAACCTGTCCTATCCATGTACCTGTCCAACTGTTTCTTAAACAAAGGGATAATCCCAGCCTCAACTACCTCTGATAAAGTACTAGAATAAGGTCTAAGTGGATATGACTGAATACAAATCATTAAATGCAAATATTCTATCTGCTAGCAGTCTTTGGCAGCCATTATTATATATTATATCATATCTGTTGATGATGCACTCTCTTGACAAGTATAAATGTGTGACGTTTAATATGTTCAGTGTTTTGTTCAGTTCAAACAAGTCTTAATACGGGTTTGCACATTGCAATGGATAAAAATGGAAGAGGATCTTTGATAATTGTGTGCACTCGTTGTACCAGACACAGACATCAATCAGTTGAGACTTTATTGCCTTCAATAAAGGATGTTCTGTATAACTCTACATTTGACCATGTTAATTTCTGTGAAGTGCGTTGGGATATTTTGGTATGCAAAGGGATGTGGCTGCATGCACATATTTGCTGTTTCATTGCTTCAAGGTCTTCTCTTTTGATCCACTGAGGGTGGGTTGGTTCATTTTTGGGTGGGAGAGCGACACTGCAGTTGGCTGTAGCTCCTCTGAGGGGAGCAAATATCATCAGATAGCCTATCAACATGCTCCTAGTAAATGATCATGTTGGCATGGTGCAAGAGGAGAGAGAGTTCATGTGAAGCTTTACTGTTGGATTGGATTAATTTCAGGAATTAATGATTCAGGTCAGAAAGAAAATTAGTTATGGGTCAAGTTTAAGTAGAAGTAGAACCTTAATTTTTTTTAGAGATATTGCATGGAAGCAGGCCCTTCGGCCCATCAAATCCACATTGACCATTGATCAACAGTTGACAATATCCCACTTTCGCATCCACTCCCTGCACATTAGGGGCAAGTTTTAGTGGCCAATTAAACTACAAACCCACACGTCTTTGGCATGTGGAAGGAAAACAGAGCATCCAGAGGAAAACCACATGATCACTGAGAGAATGTGCAAACTCTACTCAGACAGCACCTGAGGTCAGGATCGAACCTGGGTCTTTGGCGCTGAAAGCATTGCATTCGGAAAAGTACAACTGTCACAAAGTGATACTCTACACAACAGGCTAACACTGAAAGAATAGCAATGAATTCCAGACCAAATTGTAACATTCCATCCTTTGAAAACATCAAATAATTCTAGTATCAGATTAAGAATTCACACGATTCACATTAGCCACAAATAATAAGATATGTTGAAGGTATATTTGCTGCAGAAAGAGGACTTTAAGAAGAAAACAGAAGGTCTGTAAGGTCACGAGAAACCAAGGTTATGATATAACATTAGAACATGATTGTCATTCCATGTTTTAGTGTAAAGATTTGAATTTCACTGACCAAGAGCAATCGATTCAAATACCGCCATTTATTTCAGCGTGGAACATTATATGTCATTTCCATACAATTTTTAAGTCAACATATAGATAAATACATACTTTTACGAATGCCAGTTGCAGATCTGAGCACATTGCCTGTGGTTTCGAAAATTTTGAACGCTGCGATCTGTTTTAGGGTTTAAGAGTTCTATTTCTTTACATGCCATCTCTAGAAACACAAGAAAACACAGATACTGGTTTACAAAAAAAGTGCTGGAGTAACTCAGTGGTTTAGGCAGCATCTCTGGAGGACACAGATAGATGGCGTTATAGCACAGCCCATTATATGTAATACTTCAATTCAAAAAACCGTGGCTATATTTAGAAGCAACTATTGTCACTGACATTAGGGTCCCTATTAAGAGCAAGGGAGGTGGTGTTGTTCATTGCTCCATGTCAACTCCGGCTTCTGTATCAGAAGGCTGCAGATTTAAGCCCATTCCAGAGGTTTGATCTCATCTTCTAAGCCAGGGGTCGGCAACCTTTCTGCATAGGGGCCAGGACGCATATCTGTGAGCAGATGGTGGGCCACATCTATCACGTGTACACATGGATCCCGCCCCGGATGGCAGGCATCAAATCACGTGTTCACAGAAGGTAGACAAAAATGCTGGAGAAACTCAGCGGGTGAGACATGCAAGGATTGCATGAGGCTGCCTCACCCGAGTTGAGTTTCTCCCTCACCCGCTGAGTTTCTCCAGCATTTTTGTCTACCTTCGATTTTTCCAGCAGCTGTAGTTATTTCTTAAACGTGTTCACAGAAGGTGCGCGGCCGTGCCGGCGGCTTTGCGAAGGATGCGATACAGCCAGAGCTTGGCGCTCGGCGCTTGGATGATTACGGGGAAAAAAATCCGCCTGCGGGCCAGATGATTTCGGGTTATGGGCCTCACTCGGCCCGGGGGCCGTAGGTTGCTGACCCCTGATCTAAGCCATCCTGAATAAGAGGACACTGTGAACCCAAAATGCCATCTATATGCATCCTCCAGAGATGCTGCCTGAACCAATGAGTTCCTCCAGCACTTTAAAAAAAAAAACTTGTGTTTTCTTGTGTTTCTAGGAGCTCCATTTTGATGTTTTCAAGTGACGTTAAACTTGGTTTTTTGATAGATAAATCATATTGCAGTATCTGGCCACCACTCTGGAAATCTCAATTCCCTTGTGTTTTTGCGTTTCTTTAGTAATCAAAGATTAATTGTATTATGGGTTTTGGAAAACTGATCAGCTGATCTGACTGACGAGAGACATAGACGGTGATGTAGCAAGATAAAGAACAATGGATGAAAGAAAGATGTGCAAAAAAAGTAACAATGAGAAAAATAATTTGCATATCTTTCATTTGTTGTTCTTTTTCTCATTGTTACTTTTTTGCACATCTTTCATTCATTCATTGTTCTTTATCTCTCTAGATCTTCGTCTATATCTCTTGTTTCCCCTTTTCACAAACTAGTCTGAAGAAGGGTCTCGACCCAAAATGTCATCCATTACATCTCTCCAGAGATGCTGCCTGTCCGACTGAGTTACTCCAGCTGTTTGTGCCCATCTTTGGTTTAAACCAGCATCTGTATTCCTTCCCACACAGCTGATCTGATTGCTTGGACTTGCGTGTAAATTCATTTTTGAATGTTTTCCATCCAATACCATAGACCATGTGAGCAGCGAGCAGTCTACAGAGATGGACAGTGTGAAAGACCTGATCCAAAGGCTTTATGTGGCGTTACATGTAGAAAATCACCAGCTCATCAGAGAACAGGAACTCCTGGAGAAACTGGAAGAGCTAAACGACCAGCGACAAATTATTGAACAGGTCTGTAAGTTAGAACAGGTTTTGCCTCACCATTCTTAAGCATCTTAACTCTTAATTTGCCCAAAGGTTTTCCATCAGCCAATGCACCAAGCAGTGAGGTTGTGTGTGGCAAACTTGATGGTGTCAGCAACAGAGGTTCTTCTGTATCAATGAGCAAGTTCATAAATACGGATGACAATGTCTGCATGAAATCCTTCTCTGAACAACCAGTGACTGCTAGCTACGAAATATAGTAAATATGCCCATTCTGTGGAAAGCGATGGATTAATCTTATTGCTATTTTCCTACCCTACGGAACTATAATGCATGTCTGCTAAAGATATGAACTTCCCAGCTTTTTAACATTCACAGAGTTTGTAAAATGCTTCCGTGCGAGGCCACACACGTGACCAGTCATATTTGACCTCCGACCCTAAACAAACATTGTCAGCATAACATGTACAAATTTCATTTGATAAACTGAAAAAAATATGAATCATATATACAGCACAAAACGACATACCAGTAATGCTTTCAGTTAGAAGAGATGTATTTCACAATTTTTCATCTTTTTGGTCACACACGTGACTAAGAATGGGCCAATGGTGTATGTGGTAAATAACATATAGTAGTAAAATGAAATGGTTAAGAATATCTCAGGTGGGTGACCAGTTGGAGTGAGGTACGTTTATTCATTAGTCAGGACTGTTTTATTGTCATGTGTCCCAGATAGAACAATGAAATTCTTACTTGCAGCAGCACAAACAGAATATGTAAACATAGTACACTGTAAACGGGAGGGCTGGTCCCCCGACGCAATAGATTCCACCTGTCCACCAATTCCAATATTGCTGGCCAATGGGGGGGCTTACTGGAGTGCTGGTTTGGGTTCTTGGGGTGGCAGCTCAGTCCCTCAAGCCTGATCTGCTGGCAGCTCACTCATGGCAGTGGGCTGGCAGTTGACTCATGACTATTCCTTGAAATTCCTTTTCAAGCAGGGTGCAAGGCCACCAAATTCAAGTGCAGTTTCTTACCACTTCAAGCAGGGTGCAAAGCCACCAAATTCAAGTGCAATTTCCTACCACTTCAAGCAAGGTGCAAGAAGGCCACCGAATTCAAGTGCAGTTTCCAACCACTTCAAGCAGGGTGCAAGGCCACCAAATTCAAGTGCAGTTTCATACCATTTCATGCAGGGTGAAACCACCATAAAACCACACAAAACACCAAACTCACAGTTCAGTACACATTCAGTGTGTTCAGTTGATTCACAGCTCAGACAGTCGTGACCTCTCCCTCCCCCATCATGCAGAGACTGAGCCACACCCACACTTCCGGGTTTTATAACCCCTCCCCCTACTACCAGAAAAGGTGTGGCTTTCATGGCGTGATTGATAGGAGAGAGATTCTCAACATTTTTTAAACTAATAACACTTTTATTTTTAATTGATGGGAAAAATTCTCTGCACCTGCTCAGCGGAGAGGGACTGAGTAAGATGGCCAAAAATCACAGCCGTAAGTGGTAGCGTTTTTATCTAAAATCAATATACAGTGCAAACAGGAAGCAAGTGCATTTGCAGTAGTTCATAAAGCCAACCGTACATGTACTGTAAGGCATTTTTAAACCGTGATGCAAATACCTGCAGGATCAGTGCTCTCTACAGAACCTAGTGCCAATGCCAAGCATTGGGGCACACTACATTTTTAATCTAATAAACTACGATGTTTATTCTTGATCAATTGTAGACTAATGAGCAACTAAAACTTTCATGCCTCCAGACGAGGTCGCAGTTATATCTGAAAGCTGAAGCTAAATCCAGTCGATTCATGTGGACAGCTTTGGGTCTGATGGCCACTCAAGGTGGAGCATTGGCTTGGCTAACATGGTGGGTCTACTCCTGGGACATCATAGAGCCCGTCACCTACTTCATCACATATGGGAGTTCTTTGGCCTTTTACGCATACTTCCTCATCACGCGCCAGGTAATTTCTGTTTTTTTTTCAATCTTTAAGCTTCAAACGGTTGGGGTGTGGGTGGGATAAAAGGAATGATGATATAAACTAAATGACACAATCTCAAAGGATGTGGAGTACATACTGGATGCGTAAATCTTTGACAATTGCAATACATAGAACTATAGAAACATAGAAAATAGGTGCAGGAGTAGATCATTCGGCCCTTCGAGCCAGCACCGCCATTCGATATGGTCATGGCTGATCATCCAGAATCAGTACCCCGTTCCTGCTTTCCCCCCATATCACTTGATTCCGTTAACCCTAAGAGCTAAACCCAACTCTCTCTTGAAAACATCCAGTAAATTGGCCTCCACTGCCTTCTGTGGTAGGGAATTCCACAGATTCACAACTCTCTGGGTGAAAAAGTCTTTCCTCATTTCAGTCCTAAATGGCCTACCTCTTATTCTTAAACTGTGACCCATGGTTCCGGACTCCCCAAACATCGGGAAGATTTTTCCTGCTTCAAGCCTGTCCAATCCCTTAATAATTTAATATGTTTCTATAAGATCTCCTCTCATCCTTCTAAATCCCAATGAATATGCCCAGTCGATCCATTCTTTCATCATA
Source organism: Leucoraja erinaceus (assembly GCF_028641065.1). Classification (NCBI taxonomy): domain Eukaryota; kingdom Metazoa; phylum Chordata; class Chondrichthyes; order Rajiformes; family Rajidae; genus Leucoraja; species Leucoraja erinaceus. The sequence continues at coordinate 139,869,260 of NC_073377.1, read as the reverse complement.
TGTATGTCCCGCCATCCCGGGAATTAACCTAGTGAACCTACGCTGCACTCCCTCAATAGCAAGAATGTCCTTCCTCAAATTAGGAGACCAAAACTGCACACAATATTCCAGACGTGGTCTCACCAGGGCCCTGTACAGCTACAGTAGGACTTCCTTGCTCTTATACTCAAATTCTCTCGCTAAGAAGGTTAAAAGTTTAAGAAGTTTGCTTTCGGCACTGCGTGCTGTACCTGCGTGCGTTCAGCATTGTATTATGAAACTAGAGATTGCAAGGGTTGTACAAAAGATACAATATGGAAACAGTCCCTCTTGCCCACCAGGTTCACATCAACCATCACGCTAATTCGAAGCCAATCTCATATTTCTATCCTGCCCCACAATTTTATCAACTGATTCTCCCACTCGCCTATTTTGACATGTAGCCAATTAAATAGCTAACCAATCTGCTGTGAAGATAGACACAAAATGCTGGAGTAACTCAGCGGGACTGGCAGCATCTCTGTAGAGAAGGAATGGGTGACTTCGGGTCGCGACCCTTCTTCAGACAGTAGTGTTCAGACTGAAGCAGACTTTAGAATGTGTGAGTGAACTACACTACCCAGAGGAAGCCCATGCAGTAGATGCTGCATACGCTTCGGTGGTGACTTTCCAGGCGAGTGACCAAAAACTGTGGTGATTCATGGAAACCTTGGGTGGGGCGCAAAGTCACCAGAGGTTTCCTTTCAGGTTTCCTAAGTGGGACAGGGGCATTAGGATGAGGTGGATTTTCTATGGTCAGAGGGTGGTGAATCTGTGGAATTCTTTGCCACAGAAGGTTGTGGAAGCCAAGTCAACGGATATTTTTAAGGCAGCGAGAGATAGATTCTTGATAAGTACGGGTGTCAGGGGTTATGGGGAGAAGGCAGGAGAATGGGGTTAGGAGGGAGAGATAGATCAGCCATGATTGAATGGTGGAGGAGACTTGATGGGCCGAATGGCCTGATTCTTCACCTATCACATGACAAGATATGAGATATTGAGGAAAAAGTTCCAAGCAAAGAAATAGTTATGGAACCCTGGATGTCAGATTAACGGAAGCGGAGTTGATCAGGGCCTTTACAAATGAATTGATGACACAGTAGAAGAGACATGATCAGTAGTGACTGATAGGCCATGTGGTGCTTGTGTCTGCCCACCGTTCCATGATATGATTGCTGATTTGATCTTGGCTTCGCCTCCATTTTAGTTGGCTGATCTCCATAACCTTTGAATCCACCATAGCTCAAGGTCACCATATCTACAGTGGTCAGTTGCAGCCTAAAATTGGTTCAGTGATTCAACCTCGGGCTTTCTTGGGTAGAGAATTCCAAAGATGCACAGCCTTCCAGAAGAAATAATTCTGCCTCATCCCAGACAGGTCCACGGATAGGACAGGTCTGGAGAGATATGGACAAATGTGGGCAGGTGGGACTAGTGTAGCTGAGGCATGTTGGTCTGTGTGGGCAAGTTGGGCCGAAGGTCCTGTCTCCACACTGTATCACTCTATGACTCCCATGATCGAAAGCATCATCTCAGCATCTGAGTCACCCTCAAGTCACTCCACAGCTTGAAAGCACATGAGGTATCAGCGATGTGCGTCTCTTGTAGAAGGCGGACATCAGCATTAAGGTCCTTAGCAGATCTTGAGATGTATTCATTCTTTGCCCTGGACATTTCTTCCACATTTAGACAATAGACAATAGGTGCATGAGTAGGCCATTCGGCCCTTCGAGCCAGCACCCGCCATTCAATGTGATCATGGCTGATCATCCCCAATCAGTACCCCGTTCCTGCCTTCTCCCCATATCCTCTGACTCCGCTATCTTTAAGAGCGCTATTTAGCTCTCTCTTGAGAGCATCCAGAGAACCTGCCTCCACCGCTCTCTGAGGCAGAGAATTCCACAGAATTCACAACTCTCTGTGAGAAAAAGTGTTTCCTCATCTCCGTTCTAAATGGCTTACCCCTTATTCTTAAACTGCGGCCCCTGGTTCTGGACTCCCCCAACATCGGGAACATGTTTCCTGCCTCTAGCATGTCCAAACCTTTAATAATCTTATATGTTTCAATAAGATTCCCTCTCATCCTTCTAAACTCCAGAGTGTACAAGCCCAGCCGCTCCATTCTCTCAGCATATGACAGTCCCGCCATCCTGGGAATTAACCTTGTAAACCTATGCTGCACTCCCTCAATAGCAAGAATGTCCATCCTCAAATTAGGGGACCAAAACGGCACACAATACTCCAGGTGTGGTCTCACTTAGGGCCCTGTACAACTGCAGAAAGACACTTTGCTCCTATACTCAACTCTAGCTGGTAGATGAGTAGAGATTTCCCGATGCTGGGAAGGGCCGTTTGGGTTACGAGTCACTAGTAGCATGTTCAAAAGTGACATCAAAACACTACATCTATTTGTTTGTGCACGTCGGCTTGATTGCATTAGTCAAAACAGGGTGGACCACGTGAAGATTGCAGTCTCTTCCGTTAAATCTCTGGAAGACTTTGACTCCAAGGCTGAGTGGCGCAGAGCCTGGAAAGATGCCAACACCAACAACGGAGAGGTCATCACAGACCCTACAGTGAAACCACCGGGTTTTGACCTCCATCGCAAGCAATGGCTAACCCTGAACAGAATCCGCTCCATCCATGCAAGAACAGCCCATCACCTGCATAAGTGGGGGATGACAGACAGCCCTGCTTGCGACTGCAGATATCCAGACCAGACCACCCCACACATCATGAATGATTACTCACTGAGGCTTTTCCCTGGTGGCATCAAAGCCATTCACCCAGTAACTGATGCTGTCCTGGCCTGGACGTCTACCCTTCATCTACAACTTTAGGCTGTGCATGCCATACGCAAGAAGAAGTCACTTCAGAATATTTTGCTTTCAATTAGAACACCTCTCATCCTTCTAAAGTCCAGTGGGACACAGAAAACCAGGAGACTGCAGATGCTGGAGTCGGGAGCAAGCAAAGAATTGACTGGAAGACCTCAGCAGGTCAGGCAGCATCTTTGCAGACAGACGGATGCTCAACATGTTGAGTTGAGGCCCCATTTCATGGCTGAGAGTGTAGAGGGGGGATAGTATAAATAAATGGGGGGGGGGGGGGGGGGGGGGGAGGTGGGAGCTGGCAGGTGCTATTTGGAACCAGGTGAGGAGAGGATCGATGGGCAGATGGAGTTAGGTAAGGGAGGGTGGAGGTAGAGACAGATCAGTATGTCATCAGTGGTGACAACAAAGGTCTCCTTGTTGCAAACCATTTCAAGGTTTCAAGGTCAGTTTATTGTCACATGTACCAGTTAAGGTACAGTGCAATTTTTGAGCTACCATTTCAACTCCCCTTCCCATTCCCGCACTGACCTTCCTGTCCTGGGTCTCGTCAATTGCCAGAGAGAGGTCACACATAGACAGGAGGAACAGCACCTCATATTCCGCTTGGGTAGCCTACAACCCTGTTCCAACCCCCCCCGCCCCCCCCCCCCAGCCTGGTCGATTCTTTCCCCCTGCCACACAGTTCCTATCCCTCCCCTTGTGTAGCTTCTCTCCCCCCCCCCACAATCAATTTGAAGAAGGGTCTTGACCCGAAACGTCACCTATCCATGTTCTCCAGGGATGCTACCTGACCTGCCGAGTTACTCCAGCACTTTGTGTCCTTTTATGTATTAACCAGCATCTGCAGTTCTTCGTTTCTACAACAGGCTACCAATCCTAAAATCTGATTAGTAAGAAAGATGATAAGTGGAACAAGATAAGGATGATGGTCAGATGGAACCAATGGGGAAGAGGATATGAGAGCCAATTGGTTGTGTATCAATTATGGGTAGATGGAGCTAGGTAGAAGGAGGGGGAGGGGGGAGGGGGGAATTGTTTAGCAGGTGTGGATGTTGTTTAGAGGGACAATCTAAAAAATGTGAGTAAGAAAACCTGGGTGGATCAGTAGGAGAGAGATAGAGAGAGAGAAACATGGTGTGCGGGCTACCTGAAAGTGCAACATTTAATATTTTACCATTAGTTTGTACACTAGCCGGCCAGAATATGAAGTGTCAATCTTCTTGTTTGCATTTGGCTTCAGTGAGAAGGTCGAGGATGAACTGTTTGTGTGGGCAGGGGAGTTGAAGCAACTGGGAGCTCAAGATGGGGTGGGAGATTACAACCTTCACGTGTTTCGACGAATGCAATCAACCCGGCGTGCACAATCAAATAAGATCAAATAGAACAAGTTGACCTAAAACTTTAGGCTGTGCGTGCCATATGCAAGAAGAAGAAGTAGTAGCTCAAGATTACCATATTGGACTGAGTGCAGGCACTTGGAAAAAGCGCATGCTCACTCTGGGATTTGTCTACAATGTAGAGAAAGCCACATCGCAAGCAACAAATGCAGGAGACAAGTTTGGAGGAGGTGCCTGTAAATCTCTGTTTCACTTGGGAGCTGTTTAGATCCCTAAAATCTGCCATTCATGTCTACCATTGGACTTTTACTCTTATTATTATCCGTAGTTTAGGGAAATAAGGATTGACAATAAATGTCGACATTGCCAGAAGTTTACTCACACAGTGAACTGTTAAACTTTTTCAGTGTCTATATAGTTTTGCTTGTGCATTACATTGTAATTTTTGTAGTTTACTTAAATTGTGTTTCTTTTTCCAAGGATTGTGCATACAGTGAGATAAAAAACCGACAGGTGCTTCAATACTTTTACCGGATTGCCAAAAGACGTAGATTTGACGTGGATAGGTACAACAGAATCAAGGAGGAGATAGCTGAGGTTAGGTATCATTAGATTCAAAGCATGAATTCGTTGATCCCATTCTACTCATCTTTCTATCGCTGGTGTCTTGGGCACAGCCACAGGTCAACTATCACTATCCTGTGCCTTCTCTTTGCTTTTCCTCCAGATTGTTGAATCCTCCAGATTGTTGAATCCTCCAGATTGTTGAATCGTCCAGATTGTTTACCAGCAAACAAGATGCTTATCATCCACAGTCAAAAATTTCAGATGATTCCACTTATATCCAAGCTTCCATTGAAACTTTGATCAAAGAAGTTGACCATGTTCCTTACTGAAGTACCCCGTGTAACTCGATTGTTGGCTTAGTCATAAGTTATAGGAGCAGAATTAGGCCATTCGGCCCATCAAGTCTACACTAGCCATTCAATCAGGGCTGATCTATCTTTCCATCCAAACTCCATTCTCCTGCCTTCTCCCTTGACACCCGTACTAATCAAGGCTCGATTGTAATAATGTACAGTCTTTCCGCTGACTGGATAGCATGCAACAAAAAGCTTTTCACTACATCAGCACATGTGGCAATAAACTAAACTAAACTTAACTAAACTAATCTAAATCGGCCAAATGTGAGCTATAAAAATGGTAGAATTATCACCAATTGCTCCTTATCACCCTCCGTCTTTAACATTCTCTTTTCTATACGTCTTTCTGACTACATTTAAGCAATGGGAAGAATAAACCAGGGCCTTCAGGTGTTAGTACAAATCTTGCCCTTTCCCATCATTTCCAATCCACTCCCTGTTCACTGTCTCCAGTTACATTAAACCAGTCAAAACATTTTCTCCGTGACCATGTATCCTATCAGAAAGAATGTATACTACTTCACCATCTGTTACGTTACCCATTTGTGTTCCTCAGTTGCTAAAAATGTATCCAAGCTTTGCTTATCTCCAGATATGATTATTTTTCTGGCCACGCTCCGACCTCAGATATGTAAACTTCAGTTCACTCAAAATTCTTTTGCTGGTATCCAATCCTATCTTGCTTGCTCATCCTTGTTGGATATTGGTTTCCATTGATTAACAGAATCCAAAAGTCTCCATCTCAAAATGTACAACTTTGTGTTTAATCTCCTCATTGCTTGCAATCTATATTCTATAGCCCTACAACCCATTTAGAAACATAGAAACATTAGGTGGAGGAGTAGGCCATTCGGCCCTTCAGGCCTGCACCGCCATTCAATATGATCATGGCTGATCATCCAACTCAGTATCCCGTACCTGCCTTCTCTCCATACCCTCTGATCCCCTTAGCCACAAGGGCCACATCTAACTCCCTCTTAAATATAGCCAATGAACTGGCCTCGACCACCCTCTGCGGCAGAGAGTTCCCGAGATTCACCACTCTCTGTGTGAAAAAAGTTCTTCTCATCTCCGTTTTAAAGGATTTCCCCCTTATCCTTAAACTGTGACCCCTTGTCCTGGACTTCCCCAACATCGGGAGCAATCTTCCAGCATCTAGCCTGTCCAACCCCTTAAGAATTTTGTAAGTTTCTATAAGATCCCCTCTCAATCTCCTATATTCTGGAGAGTATAAACCAAGTCTATCCACTCTTTCTTCATAAGACAGTCCTGACATCCCAGGAATCAGTCTGGTGAACCTTCTCTGCACTCCCTCTATGGCAATAATGTCCTTCCTCAGATTTGGAGACCAAAACTGTACGCAATACTCCAGGTGTGGTCTCACCAAGACCCTGTACAACTGCAGTAGAACCTCCCTGCTCCTATACTCAAATCATTTTGCTATGAAAGCTAACATACCATTCGCTTTCTTCACTGCCTGCTGCACCTGCATGCCTACTTTCAATGACTGGTGTACCATGACACCCAGGTCTCGCTGCATCTCCCCTTTTCCTAGTCGGCCACCATTTAGATAATAGTCTGCTTTCCTGTTTTTGCCACCAAAAATGGATAACCTCACATTTATCCACATTATACTGCATCTGCCAAACATTTGCCCACTCACCCAGCCTATCCAAGTCACCTTGCAGTCTCCTAGCATCCTCCTCACAGCTAACACTGCTCCCCTGCTTAGTGTAATCCGCAAACGTGGAGATATTGCTTTCAATTCCCTCACCCAGTTCATGAATATATTTTGTAAATAGCTGGGGTCCCAGCACTGAGCCTTGCGGTACCCCACTAGTCACTGCCTGCCATTGTGAAAAGGACCAGTTTACTGCTACTCTTTGCTTCCTGTTTGCCAGCCAGTTCTCTATCCACATCAATACTGAACCCCCAATGCCGTGTACTTAAGTTTGTATACTAATCTCTTATGTGGGACCTTGTCGAAAGCCTTCTGGAAGTCCAGATACACCACATCCACTGGTTCTCCCCTATCCACGCTACTAGTTACATCCTCGAAAAATTCTATAAGATTCGTCAGACATGATTTACCTTTCGTAAATCCATGCTGACTTTGTCCAATGATTTCACCACTTTCCAAATGTGCTGCTATCCCATCTTTAATAACTGACTCTAGCAGTTTCCCCACTACCGATGTTAGACTAACTGGTCTGTAATTCCCCGTTTTCTCTCTCCCTCCCTTCTTAAAAAGTGGGGTTACGTTTGCTATCCGCCAATCCTCAGGAACTACTCCAGAATCTAAAGAGTTTTGAAAGATTATTACTAATGCATCCACTATTTCTGGAGCTACTTCCTTAAGTACTCTGGGATGCAGCCTATCTGGCCCTGGGGATTTATCGGCCTTTAATCCATTCAATTTACCCATCACCACTTCCCGGCTAACCTGGATTTCACTCAATTCCTCCAACTCCTTTGATCCGCGGTCCCCTGCTATTTCCGGCAAATTATTTATGTCTTCCTTAGTGAAGATGGAACCAAAGTAGTTATTCAATTGGTCCGCCATATCCTTGTTCCCCATGATCAACTCACCTGTTTCTGACTGCAAGGGACCTACATTTGTTTTAACTAATCTATTTCTTTTCACATATCTTTTCACAAATCACATATTTAAAACATTTCTTCCTACAATGGCCTCTCGACTTCACTTTCCCACCATTCCCTTTGACTGTCTAGGCTGCGTGGCCCAGAATTTGCCAATCCATCACTTCCACCCCAATCTTCCCTTCCTCCGCAAGGCACAAACTTCTTTTGTCAAACATCCCAGTTTCTTCGCCTTTTCGCATGGCATCTGTCTCTGATTGTCAATGTTGTTGATTGAAATGTGCAATATTGATGCAAGTTATTGCTGATCCCAATGTCTTTACCTCGCAGGTGGAACATGATCTCGGACGTCTGAGGAATCCTTTACATTTGCAACTTCCAATCGAACACTTAAACAGCAAAGTTTAAAAATCTACAACTGATGTAGGTGTAAATTGGGACAGTTTTATAACGTTAACCTCTTTGTCACCAGGTATCCAAAATCCAATCACCACCTGCAGCTATTGTTCACAGACTGTTCTCTTCACATTTGATTTTAATTAGTTCCTATCAGTGGACACATTCTGTATCAGACATAATCTTTCAAGTTTCTCTACACTGAGAGCTAATTTTCTTTTTGATAAAATATGCAGTGCACCAACGTATATGAGCAATGGGTCAATTTACTTCCTGGAAGTAAGCAGAAATGATAACTAGAACCTATAGTTTGGTTTCAGAGTATGATTTTACATGTGGTGCGCACCATCTTCCCATGCCACCTGTCGATCCTCGCTCGTTGGAGCCCGCTGAGAAGCAGTGTCAGCGTGAAGTGTCGTACTTGGTCAGTGCCACCGCTTTCCGAGCCCCCACTCCCTCATCAAGCTTGAAGAAGGGCCTCGACCCGAAACATCACCCACTCCTTCTCTCCAGAGATGCTGCCTGTCCAGCTGAGTTGCACCAGCTTTTTGTGGCTATCTTCAGTTTAAACCAGCACCTGCAGTTCCGCCCTACACACACTGAAGTTTGGGATCGGTTTGCTGCAAATGCAGTTTTTTAATATCAGACCTTAACTAGAAAGCAATACATTTTAATAGAGCGATATGCAGTGTTGTAAAGATAACGACAGCGACTCTATACAATCTTTCTTTACCAGCTGAGCATGATCACATGAGGTTAATTGTCTTAAAAGGTTAGGTGTTTGTTTGAGAGGGAAGTAACAACAATAAATGGACGTATTCATGAGCTTTGTGACAGACTATATCACAGAAAATATCTGACGAGTTGAAGTATGATTCGGGGAATTTTGGTTATTAATTTAAATTAAAACCTACGATTAACCAGTGGTGCAATGTCATCCTTAATTGTACTCATGGATTACAATTCCCATGGGATATGAACATCTGGTTAGGATGTCTATCTGTTGTGTTATGCGGAGGGAAAGCACCTTAGAACGGTACTTTAATTGGGGGTTGCATATATCATACGCCACGACTTTGAGAAGAACTGGGGAACCCACAGTAGGTAGAACTTAAAATATGTCTTTATGCGTTGCATGTTTGAATGCGCAGGAAATTAAATGAAAAGTTGACTTGGATCTATCATTAGTAAGAGGCAAAAATAATGAAGAAAGTGCATTTTTAATTTAGATTTTTGTCTTTATCCAGGTTTGAACAGTGCTGACAACTTGAGACCATTCTTCCACATTAATGCCAAAGAATGCACTTAATTACTATTTATGGAAGAAAAATACCATCAGAATGGTCACAGCACATGCCATATGAAATGATGAGAAAGCACATCATAAATTCTCCTGTTTAAAATTATCCTTTTCATCCCCCCTTTGAAGCGAAAACAATGGCTGAGGCATCTTTTTATAATTTGTTTTAGTAGCTTTAGGGCAAGTACCCTCTCTCTGATCTCTAACAAGTCCCCACTTGGAAAGAGACAAGTTTGACATTTTCTCTTTGATGCTGTTTCTGGTTTCTGTAAAACTTGGTTTAATTTAGTAAATTGTAAGTTTCCTGTTTGTCACAGCCAACACACACATGTCTTGTGTACTTGCCATTATTAAGGGCCTGTCCCACTTGGGCGTCATTTAGGCGTCACGATGCGCGCATGGTGTGCATTACGCCGCATAGTGACGTAGGCACTGACGTGCGGTCGCGCGCGGCGCCCCAGAATTTTGGGATTCACAAAATCTTCATGCACCACCTGCGTGACGCGCAATTGACGCCCAAGTGGGACAGGCCTTTAATTGTCCTGTTTTCCTCATTCTGCTTTCCGTTTTGAAGATATGTTTGCTGTTAATAATCAAACAATAATATCTCTCTCACTCAGTATCTCTTGACATCTATCTCTTTCTTTCAGAGTTCTTGACCAAGTAACGCTTACTTTTATATTTTAAGCAGTAGATTGGGGTATCGGCTTTTCTTTCCAGGAAAGCAGGGGTTGGATGTTTGAGAAAGCTTTCCGATTCATTTTTCAGGAAAAAAAAAGGCTCATCTGAATCAGAAATACAAATAAAACTTGCCAGTGCTATTATTCCACAATACTGGAAGGTAATGAGGATATGTTTGATACATGTTTATTAAAGTTTATCAGTTTCTTAATACTTTGAAATGCATTGAAATAAAGATGACGTTATAGCAGTAAAATCATTGTGTGGGTTTCATTGCTGGAACTTCGTATTATTGGAAATAGAAAGAAACTTAATAAAAGTGATAATTTTGCACTGTCTTGGTGGGATATGGCGTTGGTGGGAGATTACACTCTTTTGGATATGGTGTATATTAACTACAGACACTTATATCCTAAGCAGTATCCAGGGATATACCATTGAATTGTGCAAAAGGGGTAATGGGTAAACCCAACACGATTGGCTGGAATACATTGTACTATATATTCAGTACAAAATGGGAACTGGTAACTGCTAAAGGACTGATTTCTAAAGGCTACTCCATGGCTAGCATCGACCTAAAAGATGCTTACTATTCAGTGCCTACACGGATGGGGCAGCTCTGGCAGTATAGAGCTCTACCAAATACATAATCATATGATCATACTAATTGTGGGCATAACTTTGGAGTTGGCCTAACTAGCTGTAACAGCCACCATACAATTGGGTGAAAACTGGGGTTATCATCCATCCAGTTAAATCTAAACCAACATAATGGATTATTTGGGGTTCACTATTGACAGCTCACACGTCGGTGACTTTACCAAAGGACAAGGCTACAGTCTTAACTGAGGCCTGCAACAACCCCACTGACATCAGTGAACCAGATTGGTAGCAAGTATCATTGGCATATAGTGTCTGCCTTTCCAGCCACACAATTTGGACCTTTGTATTACCAAAAATCTACAAAGGGCAAAATATAAACACTCCAAGTTAATACTGGTAATTTCGACAGACCAATAAGCCACCAATCAAAGCTTATGGAATTAAAATGGTGGAGGGATAACATTCGGCATTGTTCCAACCCTATCGTTATCAGCAAACCCTTAGTGGTGCTACAAACTGATGTCAGTGCGCTTGGTTGGGGTACTACCAATTTCCATCTCCATATGTGGAGGTAGATGAAAGGCACAGGAGGCATCATTATCACAGGCATAAACTACCTGGAAATGTGGGGTGCGTTCTATGGCCTAACGTCATACTGCTCTGGGATAAATCACCAGCATGTTAGACTACAAAGTGACAATCTGACTAATACAATTTGGTAATGGTGTATCCAGAGAAATATTGGAATATCAGCTACTTACCTACCAGGTAACCCAAAATTCAGTGACAGACATCAGGTCACGCAAATTCAATAAAATAAGACTTAATCACCAGTTACCAAACTGTTTCTTGGGAACCAGACCCTGGGACAGCAGGGACAGATGCTTTTCACTGCATTGAGGGGGCAATTGTTTATCTATGCATTCTCTCCTTTTCTGCATCATCAGTCGGGTATTACGAAAAATACAACAAGACTCAGCGTCTGTTAATTGGTAGTGCCAATTGGCCTACTTAACCATGGTTCCCTGTGATACTCAACATGGGGTTTAACCATGCATCACCATCCTGAAACAACCAGATTATTGGTTCATCCTGTAACAGGGGAACCCATCCATGTCAAAAACAACAAACCTATCAATTTGTAGAGTCTAAAGAAACCTCTACTGCAACTGGGACTGGCGGACCGAACATTGAACATTATCTCAGCGGGCCACAGACAGTCCACCAAAAACTATATCTGGTATACATCAGGAAATGGGAGATATATTGTCACAGAAACAACATCACCTACAGTTGATGAACATAACGTTGGTTCTCGAATTCCTGGCAGGCCTCCATTATGATGAGGGGCTCAGTTACAGTGCCATTAACTGCGCCAGAAGTGCCCTATCAACATATCTATGGCGAGGATCAGAGCATCATTCTGTTGGGACTCACCCCTGGTAACCAAACTTATGAGGGGAATTTTTAATATCTATCCCCCAAGAACCAGGTACTCTCTAAATGGGATATGAGTATTGCCCTAACGTTGCTAAGGAATTGGTCTCCAGCAACAGCTCTGTCCCTGCATAAGACTGACGCACAAAACAGTCATGCTGATGGCTTTGGTCACGGCACTAAGGGTACAGTTGTACATAAGTTAAGGCTGGACTATATGACTTCTTCAACAGGAATATAACGTTTCATATTACGAATTAGTCAAACAGAACAGACCGGGATCATCAGGCCTCAAAATAGAATTTAGGGATTACCCTACAGATATCGTCTCTGTATAATAAGACAATTATTGTTCTATATGGAGAACACCAAAAACATCCAAGGCTATGAGATGGCACTACTAATCAGCCACAAACAAACCCACAAAAAAGTGTCGGTTCAAACTATTTTCAGATGGCTGAAACAGGTTTTAACAACAGCTGGGGTGGACACTAACATATTCAAATCTTATTCCACCAGGGCTGCAACTACATCGGCAGCTATGGAGTTGGATGTACCAATGAACCAAATTCTCGAGACAGCAGGATGGATCAGGGGAAAATGTTCCAACTATTCTACCACAAACCAGTAGTTAAACTGGAACTTTGCAGAGCAAAGCCAATTTTAAGTTCTGTAATATAATTTCACCCCATAAATAGGGGCTATAATTTGTTGTTAACAATTTATCATGGATTTTAATGTTGGATTCATGTCTAAACATGTCAACACAATTCCTCCCACAGTCAATTAAGGCAGATGTGATGCATGGACTCGTTTCCACGGCATGAAATCACAGAGCTTTGAAATCTTCACGTAGTCACTCACGTGACTCCGAAGTAAAATAGTAAGATTAAACGAGAACTTACCAGTTCGAAGTTTGATCGTTATTTTATGAGGAGTACGTTGAGGGAATATGTGCCCTCCGCTCCCACCCTTGATCATATACTCAACTGGTATTTTCTTCTCTAATCTTACTATGTTCAGTCATTACAGTTATCTGTGATTTCACACCGCTGCTTTGAAGAATGACATGCATGCGCCCTGGCAGGGTTCTTCACGTATTCCCTCAACGTACTCATAAAATAACGATCAAACTTCATAGAAACATAGAAATTAGGTGCAGGAGTAGGCCATTCGGCCCTTCGAGCCTGCACCGCCATTCAATATGATCATGGCTGATCATCCAACTCAGTATCCCGTACCTGCCTTCTCTCCATACCCCCTGATCCCCTTAGCCACAAGGGCCACATCTAACTCCCTCTTAAATATAGCCAATGAACTGGCCTCAACTACCCTCTGTGGCAGAGAGTTCCAGAACTGGTAAGTTCCAGAACAGAGAGTTCTTCGAACTGGTAAGTTCTCGTTTAATCTTACCATTCTTTCCTAGTCACAAAAGACTTTAGTGGATAGGTCGCAAGCTGTGCTTGTGCTCCTTGGAACAGAGGAGGTTGGATAGCAGAGAGTTTAATATAATTAAGTTTATAGAGAGTAGATCAAAACTATTTCCTTGGAGAGTAAAAAACTAATAGGGGGTATAGATTGAAGGTGATTAGGGTATATTTTGTTCACACTAGTTATATGTTGTACCACTTTCTCATCCATTTCCTACACTCTATGGGCAATCTACAGAGGCCAATTAATCAACAAACCTTCTTATTATAAAAATCCTCCAGTCCTGGTAACATCCATGCAAATCTTTTCTGCATCCTCTCCAGCTCAATGACATATTTCCAATAGCTGGGTGACCAGAACCGACTGACGGAATGGTGGAAGCTGAGTTGCTGACATATAAATATCTAGATTAACATTGAATTGCCTTGGCACAGAAGGCTATTGATCTAGTATTAGAAGATAGGATTAATACAAAGGAAGACACAAAATGCTGGAGTGACTTATAGGTCGTGGGCCGAACATCGAAAAAGCGCCTAGAATTTAACTTTTGTGGCCCATGTCTGGTATCTACATGAAATTTGGCACATATTTAAAGAAATATATCATTTTGTAACTCGTCAGTGCCAAAAGTTGCACACTAATTATTTAAGATTATTAGAACATTTATTAGAAAAAGCAACAGTGCTCTTGTGCTGAATAACAGGTAGCTTAATATTACTCTATGGGAGCTGGATTCCATGCTGCGGGCTGTTTACTTCCTGGCTCAGGGAGATCACATAACGAGGGGGGGGGAGGGAGAGAGAGAGCCTCGGGACAGAGCAGCCAGCCTTCCGCCCAGTAGCTACCCGCGAACCACCACCTCCACTGGTTGCGCCTGTGCCGAAGGACTGTGGCTGGCGGGCGGGCCGGCAGAAGGCGCTGAGGCGGCGGCCGGTTCCGCTGTTCGGTCCCGGCGGCCGCTCCCGGCACCGAGCTGCTTCCCTCCCCCAGTCACAATGCGGTGGCTCCGCGCCTGGCGCGCCGCGGCAGCAGTGAGTGAGTGAGTTGCTGGCATGATCCCCGACCCCCTCCTTCTCAACGCTCCTGCCCTCCCCGCAACTTTACCCCTGGTGGCCCAGCCAAGTTTGCTACTTTGTGCAGCCCAGGCTGTGCTGACCCAGGCCAGACTCCCCACACGCTGTGGAAAGGAACTCTCCATCAACTCGTTGGAAAGCTCGGGTGGCTGCGAGCGGCCGCTGGGACCGGACAGCGGAACTGGTGGAGGTGGTGGTTGGCGGGTAGTTACTGGGCGGAAGGCTGCCTCCTCCGTCCCAGGCTCTCTCTCTCTCACCCTCCCGTTATGTGATCTCCCTTAGACAGAAAAATAAATAGACCGCCGCACGGAATCCAGCTCCTCATAGAGCATTATCCAGCTCCCTAGAGCAATATCCAGCTCCCTAGAGCAATATGTTGTTGAAGTAAGACTAAAATGTGTTTTGTTCTTTGAAGTGGGATTGGCACGTTTATTGAGTCATAAACCAGAAATACACCAACAGATGGTTAAAAATTGAGTTGATAAAAAAAATAATGTAACATCTTGTTCCAGACTCAACAGCTAATGGAAGTTTATAAACTCAGTAACACTTAATTTTACACACTAAACAGCAAAAGTAGACTGTATATAATCATTTATTTTCCCCATCTTTTGGTTTAGATTTTATTGGTGGGTATGTCATGAATGGCTAGTTTACAAACAGAAACATTGCATTTTTATTTGTTTATGGACAATAGGTGCAGGAGTAGGCCCTTCGGCCTTTCGAGCCAGCACCGCCATTCAATGTGATCATGGCTGATCATCCCCAATCAGTACCCCGTTCCTGCCTTCTCCCCATATCCCCTGACTCCGCTATTTTTAAGAGCCCTATCTAGCTCTCTCTTGAAAGCATCCAGAGAACCTGCCTCTACCGCCCTCTGAAGCAGAGAATTCCACAGACTCACCACTCTGTGAGAAAAAGTGTTTCCTCGTCTCCGTTCTAAATGGCTTACTCCTTATTCTTAAACTGCGGCCACTGGTTCTGGACTTCCCCAACATCGGGAACATGTTTCCTGCCTCTAGTGTGTCCAAGCCCTTAACAATCTTATATGTTTCAATGAGATGCCCTCTCATCCTTCTAAACTCCAGAGTGTACAAGCCTAGCCGTTCCATTCTCTCAGCATATGACAGTCCAGCCATCCCGGGAATTAACCTTGTAAACCTACGCTGCACTGCCTCAATAGCAAGAATGTCCTCCTCAAATTAAGGTACCAAAACTGCACACAATACTCCAAGTGTAGTCTCACTAGGGCTCTGGACAACTGCAGAAGGACCTCTTTGTTCCTATATTCGATTCCTCTTGTTATAAAGGCCAACATGCCATTCGCTTTCTTCACTGCCTGCTGTACCTGCATGCTTACTTTCATAGACTGATGTGCAAGGACCCCCAGATACCGTTGTACTTCCCCTTATCCTAATTTTACGCCATTTAGATAGTAATCTGCCTTCCTGTTTTTGCTACCGAAGTGTATAACCTTACATTTATCCGCATTAAACTTCATCTGCCATGCATCTGCCCACTCCCCCTACCTGTCCAAGTCACCCTGCATTCTCATAGCATCCTCCTCACAGTTCACATTGCCACCCAGCTACATGTCATCTCCAAATTTGCTAATGCTACTTTGAATCCCTTCATCCAATCATTGATGTATATTGTAAATAGCTGCGGTCCTAGCACCGAGCCTAGCGGTACCCCACTAGTCACTGCCTGCCATTCTGTAAGGGACCCGTTAATCCCTACTCTTTGTTTCCTGTCTGCCAACCACTTCTCTATCCATGTCAGCACTCTACCCCCAATACCATGTGCCCTAATTTTGCCCACTAATCTCCTATGAGGGACCTTATCAAATGCTTTCTGAAAGTTCAGGTACACTACTTCCACTGGCTCTCCCTTGTCCATTTTCCGAGTTACATCTTCAAAAAATTCCAGAAGATTAGTCAAGCATGATTTCCCCTTTATAAATCCATGCTGACTCGGACCGATTCTGTTACTGCTATCCAAATGTGCGGCTATCTCATCTTTTATAATCGACTCCAGCATCTTCCCCACCACCGATGTCAGGCTAACTGGTCTATAATTCCCCGTTTTCTCTCTCCCGCCTTTCTTAAAAAGTGGGATAACATTAGCTACCCTCCAATCCACAGGAACTGATCCTGAGTCTATAGAACATTGGAAAATTATCACCAATGCATCCACGATTTCTAGAGCCACTTCCTTAAGTACCATGGGACGCAGACCATCACGCCCTGGGGATTTATCAGCCTTCAGTCCCATCAGTCTATCCAACACCATTTCCTGCCTGATGTGGATTTCCTTAAGTTCCTCTGTCACCCCAGATCCTCTGGCCACTACTATATCAAGAAGATTGTTAGTGAAGACAGATCCAGAGTACCTGTTCAACTCATTTGCCATTTCCTTGTTCCCCATAATAAATTCACCTTTTTCAGTCTTCAAGCATCCAACTTTGGTCTTAACTAATTTTTTCCTCTTCACATACCTAAAGAAGCTTTTACTATCCTGCTTTATATTCAATGTAGCAGCAGCGGCCGCGACAGCTGCTTCACCTCCTCCTCCTCCTGCATCCCGCCCGCGCTGATAGCGACTGCTGCTTGCCACTCTGCCAATGGCGATAACCGCTTTCAAGAAGAATGGGGGGATCAGTCTGAAGAAGGGTCTCGACCTGAAACGTTGCATATTTCCTTCGCTCCATAGATGCTGCCTCACCCGCTGAGTTTCTCTAGCATTTTTGGTCTATCCCCATTTATCCTGTGCTGATCTCCCCCATTCATCCTGTGCTGATCTCCCCCGCATCCATCCTGTACTGATCTCCCCATCCATTCTGCACAGATCCCCCCCATCCATCCCATACCGATCCCCCCATTCAACCCCACTGACATCCCCTGCGTTCTCCCCTCACAATTTTACCTACTCCAACCAACTCACACTAATTCCCCTGCCTCAATCCATCCATTCTGCACTGATTGCCTTCACAACCCCCCCTCCCCCCCCCCCCCCCCCCCCCCCGCCCCTATCCATCCCCCCCACTGATTCCCCCCCCCCCCCCCCCCCCCCCCCCCCCCCCCCCGACCCTATTGTGCTGTAAATGTCTTCAGAGCGAACATTGACTATGTTTGATAACGGAATGCAATCAAATGTGTTTATATTCCCAGTGTTATTATTTGTTTTTAATCCATAAAGATGGATTAATTAAATTGTGAACACGTGAAACATTAAAATCGCAGTGTTCGATTGTCACTGCTACCGTTGACACGTTATTACAGAATTCATTTTAATGGCAAATCAATCCTCTTAATATGGAGTATCAGTACTGTAGTTATTTAACGAACAACATTCACAACAGAGTCTGAAGAAGGGTTTCGGCCCAAAACGTTGCCTATTTCCTTCGCTCCATAGATACTGCTGCACCCGCTGAGTTTCTCCAGCACTTTTTTCTACCTCTTATTCACAACTATACGTTGGATTTATCCTGGTTTTACTTCTACAGTCGGTCATATACATCACAAACTTGGCCAGGAGATATTTCAGTTGAAAATTTAACATTAATTCTGAAGTGGGAATGATGGAAACAGCATTTATCAATAATTTTTTTTTAAATCTGGATATCTTCATTGCTGTTCACAACACATACATCTAATCTGAATGTCTGGTAATGTGGTGTTTTGATACCTTTAAACATATTACCAAAAGAACATTTGCTGCATTTATGTCCTTTGTGCATCTCTTGTCAGTTAGTGTAATGTTTAACCTGTCAGATGGGTGAAGTCTGTTTTAACAGCTATTTTCATAAAAATGCCTTTAGAAATTTGCAACCTGTATATTTTGTTGTGGATAAATTATGTGGGAAGCGAGAGTGTTTCTGTACCAATAGCAATAACGACCCATGCTATGGTCATGTCATGATAATTTTCAGTCCTTTATAGAAAACATGCTTGCATCAATCTGTAGTGTGCATGGTTAAGCATATATGTTACCATGGTCCAGGATTTATTGACACAGGTTGATCATACGCTGAATAATCCAACCACATTTTTGTTTGGAAGTGGAAAGAAATAATAGAAATTGCATTAATTGCAATGTGTAAAAAGAGTTGAGATACTGTATTATAATTTTGCTGCATGTCATTGTGGTATATATCATGTCTTGATTGGTGAATATGTTTAGTTTGTGACTTTATTTGAAGCAGAAATAATATGCGAATGCTTCCTTGAGCATAATTCCGACTGGTAACTATGCACTTTGTCCGAGCACATTATCGCACGCGTCATGCAAGCCGTCTTAAATGACCACCTAAACTGTCATTTGGCAACCTAAAAAGCTGCCTAGGTTGCCCGGCTGGCAACAGTGAAAACGTTAAGTGAGTGCCCTAAAAATACAGGTAGATATGGGATGTGGGTCACAAAATGAAACGAAAAATCAGCTCGGTCCACAGTCTATTAATACAAATGCATGCTCACTGGCCAGTGTGGACAAGGTGGGTTGATTGTCCACTGTGTAACCATGACCAGGAGCGTCCATAGAGGAGATGAAGCAAAGATTCATGAAGAATGACCTATTTGTCCAGGAGGATAGGCTACGTAGATGAGTACCTGTGTTCAATGGAGAATGAGACGTTAACTAATTGAAACCTCATCTTTTTAACAAGACTCAACAGGCTCGACACTTCCTTGGCTGAAGTCTAGAACCTGGATTCACTGTCTCAAAACAAGGAATTTTCTTCACTGAGGGTGGGATCTTTGGAATTCTCCTTCAGTCATTGTTTATTCAAAATGGAGATGGTTGGATTTCTGGGCATTAAGAGAATCAAGGGATTACGGGAATCGTGCAGAAAAATAGGGATTGATGACCTTGGGGAATCGATAGGGATCGACCTTGATGAATAGCAATTAAGCATAATGGGGCCTGAGTGGTTTGCTTGTTTCTTTGTTACAATTCGCAATGGTGGCTTGTGCCAATGAACTATAAACCCGAGTGAAGCAATTCGGTCCACCAAGTCTACTCCGCCATTCAATCATGGCTAATCTATCTTCCCCTCTTAACCCCCTTCTCCCCATAACCTTGATAACCGTACTAATCAAGAATCTATCTCTGCCTTTAAAATATCCTCTAACGGCCTCCACAGCCGTCTGTGGCAATGAATTCCGCAGATTCACCACCCTCTGACTGAAGAAATACCTCCTCATCTCCTTTCTAAAGGATCGTCTTTTTATTCTGAGGCTCTGACCTCCGGCCCTAGACTCTCCCACTAGTGGAAACATCCTCTCCGCTTTTGATTTGTAGTTTGTTTTAAAAGATGCAACTGTGATTGAGTATCAAAGATGATTGATCCATCGTTTATTTAAAATTGTTCAAGATTATACACGTGAAACACACCAACATTCACAATATGTCTGACTTGCAACTAAACAAAAATACACAATACACTTCATATTAATTCCAAGTTCACTTACTTTAAAATTGGTTTCAAGGCTTTAGCTTCCTCACAAATGTTTACAAAGAGTAAGGAAAAATTAATGTAGGACAGAAAGGTTGCCTGAGATCCTGTACCAGAATGGTTCCCTAACCAGCAAAACTCACACCAAGGTAAAGTCACATACGTGACCAAATTAGTTGATTCGTGCTGCACTCAAGAGTATTGGAGGGAAGAAAATAACATGAGCACCAGTACTAAAAGCCCCAGGTCTGAAAAGAATATAACTAGAAAAACACCTTTTCTTAATTAAAAAAAAACCCTTAGTTCCTTTTTTAAATGAACTTATTTAACATAGAATGTTGCCTGGGTTTCAGCAACTAAGTTACAGAGAAAGGTTGAACAAGTTAGGGCTTTATTCTTTGGAGCGCAGAAGGTTAAGGGAGGACTTGATAGAGGTCTTTAAAATGATGAGAGGGATAGACAGAGTTGACGTGGATAAGCTTTTCCCACTGAGAGGAGGGAAGATGCAAACAAGGGGACATGACTTGAGAATTAAGGGACAGAAGTTTAGGGGTAACATGAGGGGGAACTTCTTTACTCAGAGAGTGGTGGCTGTGTGGAATGAGCTTCCAGTGAAGGTGGTGGAGGCAGGTTCGTTTTTATCATTTAAAAATAAATTGGAAAGTTATATGGACGAGAAAGTAGTGGAGTGTTATGGTCTGAGCGCAGGTATATGGGACTAGGGGAAAATACGTGTTCGGCACGGACTAGAAGGGTCAAGATGGCCTGTTTCCGTGCTGTAATTGTTATATGGTTATAAGTACATGTGGACCCTACATGACCATATCAAAAGCTTGAAGTTGACAAAAAATGCCGGATAAACTCAGCGGTGAGGCAACATCTGTGGAGAAAAGAAGTAGGCGATGTTTTGGGTCGAGACCCTTCTTCAGACTGAAGGCCGCTGCCACCGACCTTCACTGACTCACTGATACCGCCGACCCCCACGACCTCAATATTCCTTTTCTCCATAGATGCTGCCTCACCCGCTGAGTTTCACCAGCATTTTTTGGCTACTTTTGATTTTTCCAGCATCAGCAGTTCCTTCTTATACATATCAAAAGCTGGTATTTTATTGCCCTTCATAAGTATGGAAGACTTCTTATAAAGTTAATTGGAGCATATGAACCATTTGAGCAACACACTAACCAAGTTTAATCAAAAGGGTAGAACCATGTGATTTTGATTTTTTATTTAAAGTTGCACATAATTCCAGATATAAACTCTTAACAATTGGACAGAAGAGTAAGATAACCTTTGGTTAACCAATTATGTAAACGATATTTTATGATTGTACAGTAAAGCATTTACCATTATGGCCAAAATGTACAATTTGACAATGCTAGTTTTGCTGCTCACTGCTCAATGTTTAGAGTTGAACTTCCAATAGTCCTTTAATTAAAAAAAACAGTTCTACAAAAGCTCACATTTAAAATCTATGTTTAATAACAATTCAGTCTGTTTTTGTTTTAGAAACAGCTTTGTCCCAATAAACCAGACAGCTAAGGAAACGTTATGAACTACTGTGAAGTCTTTGGTTCAAAATACAGTTTCTTTGTAAGCATCGAGGCAAAGCAGGGAACTTGTTTCTTCCCTATTGCAGTACGATCAGCACAGTTATGCACACTTCGCCATGAGACCTTCCTATTCACCAGCGTCAGGAGCTCCGTGAATTCGAGCTGCGAGCCATAGCTCTCGAGTACTTTGCAGAGATCCTGAACGTACCAAGAGCCATTTATAGTTTCACGATGGGAGTAGAACCCTAAAGTAGAAAATATTACCAAAATTGAGACCACAAAGATTTAATTTAAAAGAAACAAATTATGTTCAAATGTACAGAGGTTTAAACGAAAATGGTAGTTTAGCAGCAAATTCTAACAATTTCCTTTTCTTTTAAAAAAAAAAATTGAACAGAGTTGACAAGTACGAACTAAATTACAACAGATTGCTCGTAAACACTTTTCTCGAGGTATTTGTGTCATTGCTACACTATGATAGATAAACCAAACCCACGAGCCCATTATTACCTGGCAGCTCTAAAGTGAAAGGCTGTAAAATATGCGGGATGTCCAACTCCTGAAGTGTAGTTGGGGAATAGGGTTCACCTTGAGATGGGCAGGATTCTTCACAGGACCAAAATGCAAGAGCATTTCAAATGCTGCCTTGGTCTCAGTCTACAGTCAATGAAGTAGTTCAAGGCAGAGGCTTTACCACTCCAGTAGAGGGCATGTGGAGAATAGGCAATAAATGCCAGTTTGCCCACAGTGTTCGCATTCCATAGGTAATTGTTTTTTAATCATTTGTTTCTGTCACAGTGACAAGTGAAACTACACTTTTATTCTGAGGCAATGGCCAGATTGTGGGTTGAATTTATAGATACACGTAAAGGGTGGCACGGTGGCGCAGCGGTAGAGTTGCAGCCTTGCAGTGTCAGAGACCCAGATTCGATCCTGACTGCGGGTACTGTCTGTATGGAGTTTGTTTGTTCTCCCCTTGACTGCGTGAGATTTCTCAGAGATCTTCGGTTTCCTCCCACATGCCAAAGATGTACAGGTTTGTAGGTTAATTGGCCTGGTATATATATAAAAATTGTCCCGAGTGTAGGATTGTGTTAGTGTGCGGGAATCGCTGATCGGTGCAGACTCGATGTGCCGACAGGCATGATTCCGCGCTGTATCTCTAAACTAAACAATTAGGACTCTACTATCAAAATGCACGATCTATTCTTTTCCAAGAATTGATACACAATTTTCAGTTGGATGTGTAACCAAGTGCACATCATTAAAATCAACTATGTTTAATGGAGTAAAAAGTCATATTTTAAACAGTGGGGGTGGGGAAGAATTGATGCAGCATACAATATTTGATAGTTCCTGCAGCATACAATATTCAAGGAGTGGACAGAAGAAACCACAGATGGAACTACAGGTATTGTGATGTTTGGGTCAGGACACTTCTTCAGACTTCTCCATTCCATCCAGAGATGCTGCCTGACCTGCAGAGTTACTCCAGCACTTTGACTCTTCATAAACCTTGCCATCTTTTGTCTTCTTTCCTCACAGGAACATGTTGGTCTTGAATTCTGTACTGCTCTATGTTTTGGAGCTGGCAATTTAATTTCCAATACTTTACGTTCTCCTACAATCTCAATCATTACTCTCCTTTGCAAAGGCACAATATTCATTCCCCACTCTTTCATATTTAATCCTCGATCCTTTCATGTGTTTACAATTTTTGTTTGTTTTACTTCTGTTATCTCTTTAATTTCCCAATTTATTTTTACATTTTCAACATTGCATCTTCTCCACCAGGGTTTCTATAATGTTGAACTCTTGGAATCCATGAGGTTCCATTTTTATTCTTGACATTCATGTTCCTTGACATTCATGCAAATCTAGAACTGGGATCTTCCCTCAATGAGCCCTTTTGTTTCTGTTCGGGAGAGGAAAGGGTAAAAAAGACAGTCATGCCATCTTCATGTACTTAGATTTAGTTTGGGTGTCAGGGGTAGTGGGGAGAAGGCAGGAGAATGCAGTTTAGAGGGAGAGGTAGATCAACCATGATTGAATGTTGGAGTAGACTTGATGGCCTAATTCATCTCCTATCACTTCTGACATGTTTTTGGGGAGATACTGCCATTATGTGTTCATCTTGTGGTCTGAAAAGTTACAAATAGCACAGAAGGATGGACGTATGAAACAAAATAAAATAAGTTTAGTTTAGAGAATTTTTTGATCAAATTCTCTCCTGGGATATATAAAGTTCTATCATATCGTATCATAGATACAGCGTGGAAACAGGCCCTTCGGCCCACCAAGTCCTCGTCGACCAGTGATCGCCGCACTCGAACACTTTCCTACACACACCAGGGACAATTTTACATTTATACCAAGCTAATTAATCTACAATCGGAGTGTGGAAGGAAACTGAAGATTGCGGAGAAAACCCACATAGGCCACAGTCTTAGAATAAAGGGGAGGCCATTTAAGACTGAGGTGAGAAAAAACTTTTTCACCCAGAGAGTTGTGAATTTGTGGAATTCCCTGCCACAGAGGGCAGTGGAGGCCAAATCACTGGATGGGTTTAAGAGAGAGTTAGATAGAGCTCTAGGGGCTAGTGGAATCAAGGGATATGGGGAGAAGGCAGGCACGGGTTATTGAATAGGGACGATCAGCCATGATCACAATGAATGGTGGTGCTGGCTCATAGGGCCGAATAGCCTCCTCCTGTACCTATTTTCTATGTTTCTTAGGTCACGGGGAGAACGTATAAACCCTGTACAGGCAGCACCTGTAGTCGGGATCAAAACCTGGTCTCCGGCGCTGCTAGCGCTGTAAGGCACCAACTCTACCGCTGTGCCACCGTGCCGCCCCATGCAAAATAAATCTGCTGCATTTTGTTACCTTCAGCTACTAGCACATTACAAGTCAGCTTGGTAGTGTGGGTACATTGCTGCAGCGAGAATCAACCAAATCACTCTCTGGATCGTCATGTTTATCTCCGAAAGACATGCCTCCCCTCTTTAAAAAAATCATGAATCACAACAAGCCAGATAA
Organism: Leucoraja erinaceus; assembly: GCF_028641065.1. Classification (NCBI taxonomy): domain Eukaryota; kingdom Metazoa; phylum Chordata; class Chondrichthyes; order Rajiformes; family Rajidae; genus Leucoraja; species Leucoraja erinaceus. The sequence continues at coordinate 139,844,582 of NC_073377.1, read as the reverse complement.
TTAAAATGATTCCCCCTCTCATCTTTCAAACCGAAATCTTTCCTACAATATCCATTCTTGATCATATGACGTCCATACATCCGGGAATTAACCTTGTGAAAAGTGAGTGACACTTTTCGGGTGACACTCTTGACCTTCGACGGGTGCCAACCCGACAAAAGATTTTCAATCTGGAGACGTCCCCATTAGCTTCTCTAGAAGATGCTGCCTGTATTCACAGTTGAAGTAACTCAGCGGGACAGACAGCATCTCTGAAGAGAATGTTTGTGAGGCAGAGAATTCCACAATTTCACAACTCTCTGTGTCAGTAAAGACTAGATCATCATGATCGTTTCGCTGAACACCTTTGCTCAGTCCGCCTGGACCTTCCTGGCAAACACTTTAATTCCCCCACCCATTCCCACACTGACCTTTCTTTCCCAGATCTGCTCCAATGTCAGAGTGAGGCTAAACATAAATGAGAGGAATTGGAGCACCTCATATTTCACTTGGGCAGCTTACAGCCCAGCGGTATGAATTTTGATTTCTCTAACTTCAAGTAACCCTTGCATTCCCTCTCTCCCCATCCCTCCCCCACCCAAGTCGCACCAGCTTCTCATTCTCACCTAGCAAACAACTAACAATGGCTTGTTTCCTTTATCATCGTTACTTTTTTTGCATATCTTTCATTCATTGTTCTTTATCTCTCCACATCAGTCTATCTCTCATTTCCCTTTCCCCCGACGCAGTCTGAAGAAGGGTCGCAACCCAAAACGTCAAACATTCCTTCTCTCCAGAGATGCTGCCTGTCCCGCTGAGTGACTCCAGCATTTTGTATCTATCTACGGTTTAAACCAGCATCTGCAGTTCCTTCCTACACATTAAACCCAGGCATTTTAGCCAGAGGGGAAAAAGGAGGGGAGAGATCATGGGAAGGAAGCTTCCCTGCTTGCTGTATTTTCCCATCGCAGCTTTGAGGAAGACTGAGCCACTGGGACAAAGCTGAGAACATCGGCATCATTTGTGTGGTCAACGCTGAGGCTAAGACTGAATATCCGGGACAAGCCTGAGATGCCAGTGTCTCTTCCTGCCCATGGACAACGAGGGACTGTGCCCACACACAGAGGCAAAGGCTGAGCTGCCAGGATAACCCAGAGACTGCCAGCGCCACCTCTTCAAGCCCAAAGCTGCCGCCAGGATGAGCTCTCAAGGCAAAGATGAACGGCTGGGACAACACAAGATGGCCAGCTCCTGGATGAAGAGGGACAGCGCCCCCATGTGGTCATGGACTTTCCCGTCTCTGTAAATGAAACATATCACGCGAGTTCACCCTACTGTGAGTGTCGGTGCAATCCCTGCAAAACCTGGCTTTATCCCCGACACCACAGGTTTTACGAAATGGACTCCAATCCTATGTTTTATGACGAGATAAATACTCGCAACTGTCAATTCCAACATTCAATATAATGATTAAATCTCCTTTTATAAAAATATTTTTTCATTGTATCACTGCAAGCCCAAGTCATTATGCTTAATTAATTAACCACTCAATCCAGGGTTAAGGGAAGTTTCCGCAACTGTAATAATAATAATACATTTTATTTATGGGCGCCTTTCAAGAGTCTCAAGGACACCTTACAAAAAATTGAGCAGTCAAGTAGAGGAAAAAAACATGTAAGGGGAATGAAATAAAGAGTAGAGACATGACTAGTACACAAAGTAAAGACAGAATTCAATACAAAACACAATATGAGGCAATTAATGCACAGATGAAAAGGGAGGGGGAGGTGGGGCTAAGGATAGGCAGAGGTGAAGAGATGGGTCTTGAGGCGGGACTGGAAGATGGTGAGGGACACGGAATTGCGGATCAGTTGGGGGAGGGAGTTCCAGAGCCTGGGAGCTGCCCTGGAGAAGGCTCTGTCCCCAAAACTGCGGGGTTTGGACTTGTGGATGGAGAGGAGACCAGCTGATCTGAGGGACCGTGAGGGTTGGTAGGGTGAGAGGAGGTCAGTGAGATATGGGGGGGGGCAGATGGTGGAGGGCTTTGTAGGTGAGGATCAGGATTTTGTAGGTGATCCGGTGGGAGATGGGAAGCCAGTGAAGTTGTTTGAGGACTGGAGTGATGTGATGCCAGGATTTGGTGTGGGTGATGAGTCGAGCGGCTGCGTTCTGGACCAGTTGGAGTTGTTTGATGTAGGTGGAGCTGATGCCAAGTAATCCCTATAAAGCCTTGGGATGTCTACAAATCCCTACAATTGTAAAATGCTGAAAGCCGTGTTATAGAAACATAGAAAATAGGTGTAGGAGGAGGCCATTCGGCCCTTCGTGCCATCCCCGCCATTCATTGTGATCATGGCTGATCGTCCCCAATCAATAACCCGTGCCTGCCTTCTCCCCATATCCCTTGATTCCATTAGCTCATAGAGCTCTAGCTAACTCTCTCTTAAATCCATCCAGTGATTTGGCCTCCACTGCCCTCTGTGGCAGGGAATTCCACAAATTCACAACTCTCTGGGTGAAAAACGTTTTTTCTCACCTCAGTCTTAAATGGCCTCCCCTTTATTCTAAGACTGTGGCCCCTGGTTCTGGACTCCACCAACATTGGGAACATTTTTCCTTCATCTAACTTGTCCGGTCCTTTTATAATGTTATATGTTTCTATAAAAGATCCCCATCATCCTTATAAATTACAGTGAATACAAGCCTAGTCTTTTCAATCTTTCCTGATATGACAGTCCTTCCTCAAATTAGGAGACCAAAACTGTACACGATACTCCAGGTGTGGTCTAACCAGAGCCTTATACAATGGCCCGTTCAAATGTGACTAAAGCTCAAGTGTTACCTTTGTGAATGGTCTCCAACACTTCGATTGTTTTGAGGTTGTCGTACGCAGACACATCGAAACCGAGATCTTGTAACCTATTAAAATACATAAGGTATATGCTGAGTGTCTCATAGTGGCCTTCATGTAGTTTTGTTTTAAGAAAGTCATCCCCATAGGATCTTCCTTGTTGTAAACAATCCCCAGTCAAGAACAAACATGCTGTAAGGATGGTTATTACCTATACTAATCCCTGACGAGGATGTACAATATAATCATCTGAGGAATAGATCAGACAGATACACAGAGTATCTTGTCCAGAGTAGGTGAATCGAGGACCAGAGGATATTGGTTTAAGGTGAAGGGAAAAAGATTTAATAGGAATCTGAGGGGTAACTTTTTCACACAAAGGGTGGCGGGTGTATTGGACAAGCTGCCAGAAGAGGTAGTTGAGGCTGGGACTATCCCAACATTTAAGAAACAGTTAGACAGGTACATGGATAGGACAGGTTTGGACATGAACCAAACGTGGGCAGGTGGGGCTAGTGTGGCTGGGACATGTGGGCAAGTTGGGCTGAAGGGTCTGTTCGCACACTGTATCACTCTATGATGCTATGGTACAATTATACATTGGCAATTGTACGAAAACTAGTTAGATCAAACCAAGAACTTACCACTCTTACAGAAGGATAATATTCAATGACATTAGCTTGCAATTGGTGCCAATCACTTACTAAACTGTATATTTCTACCCAGTCAAACAATAAAAATAATCAACATATAGTGAGTTTAAAAATTACTTCAATCTGGCGATTTAAAAAATAGACATTTCTCCACAGCAAGGACATCAGTGTGCTCATTTAGGTTAATCTCATAAATCAGTTATGATCTTTAACAATAAATTGCAATTTTAAATACACTTACAAATGATAGGTGTTTTAATTTCAGAATCAAGAATGTTTTATTGCTAAATGTTCCAAAATGGAATAATGAAATTCTTACTTGCAGCAGCAACACAAGTTTGTAAACACAGTATTCAAACAGAAAAAATACTGTAAAGCCAAGCAGAGCCCAAAGACCCTTGCACAACTCAGGCTGTTTGTAGTGTCAGTGTCTCACAATGTCTAACCTGATGGTTTTTGGGAAGAATCTGTTCCCGAACCTGGACGTTACAATTTTCTACACCTTCTTCCCGATGGTTGGAGTGAAATGAGAGCGTATCCTGGGCGGTGTGGGTTCTTCATAAGGTCACAAGTGATAGGAGCAGAATTTGGCTATTCGGCCCATCAAGTGTAGTCTCATTCAATCATGATCTATCTCTTCCTCCTAACCCCACTCTCCTTTCTTCTTCCCATAAACCTTGACTCCGGTCCTAATCAAGAATCTATCTATCTCTACCTCAAAAATATCCATTGACTTGGCCTCCACAGCCTTTTGTGGCAAAGAATTCCACAGATTCATCACCCTCTGGCTAAAGAAATTCCTCCTCCGAAAGGAGCATCTTTTAATTCTGAGGCTATAACCTCTGGTCTTGGATGCTCCCACTAGTGGAAACATCCTCTCCACATCCACTCTATCCATGGCTTTCACTATTCAGTAAGTTTCAATGAGGAACAATAAGCAACAATAACATATTTAAACAGTACACATGAAAGTTCATTGTTGTGCTGAACAAGTATAAATGAATTAATAAGTTTATTCACATACAAGGAATTTGCCTTGGTGCTCCGACCACAAGTGACAACACGATAATAGACAATAGACAATAGTGCAGGAGTAGGCCATTCGATCCTTCGAGCCAGCATCACCATTCAATGGCTGATCATCCCCAATCAGTACCCCATTCCTGCCTTCTCCCCATATCCCCTGTCTCCACTATCTTTAAGAGCCCTACCTAGCTCTCTCTTGAAAGTATCCAGAGAACCTGCCTCCACCGCCCCCTGATGCGGAGAATTCCACACACTCACCACTCTCTGTGAGAAAAAGTGTTTCCTCGCCTCTGTTCTAAATGGCTTACCCTTTATTCTTAAACTGTGTCCCCTGGTTCTGGACTCCCCCAACATCGGGAACATGTTTCCTGCCCCAACATGTCCAAACCCTTAATAATCTTATATCTTTCAATGAAATTCCCTCTCATCCTTCAAAACTCGAGTGTACAAGCCCAGCCGCTCCATTCTCTCAGCATATGACAGTCCCGCCATCCCGGGAATTAACCTTGTAAACCTACGCTGCACTCCCTCAATAGCAAGAATGTGCTTCCTCAAATGACATACAGTGACAGTTAGGAACGACACATAAAACATTAAACCACAATGGATCACCAAATGAGAAGAACTGTAAAATATCTGATGAAATACCTTCTTTCCAGATTAAATCTGTCCGCGTTTGTGCCTCCTCTGCTGGGCATTCCCAGATACCAGTAAAAGTGCTCATGGTTGAAGATCAGGGCAACGCCTCGCCTGCTGTGCTTCATGTTGTATTTGGCACTTGGATCCATTGCATCAACACTGTGACAAAAAAACAGTGGGTCAGACTCGATAAAAATAACAAAGTGCATCTGACTGGATGCAATAAACACCCATGGCAAGTGAAACCAAGCGAAGGAAGAGAAATGTAATCAAAGATCAGACAAGGTGAGATAACAGAAATTATAACAATTTATATTTTTCGTAGAAACACCTGAAAAGCACATTTTGAAGTGCACCAATCATTTTGAGATACCGATCATTTTGAATTTTTTTGAAATAATCAATAATTTTGAAATACCAATCAATTTTGAAATGATTGGTATCTCAAATAACTACTCTATTATTTTACCATTGTATGGTATTAGGAAAATTAAAGTTTTAGACTAATACAGCTTAGAAACGGGCACTTTGGGCTCAACGTCCTTCTCGATCTGCCTTAAATCCAGTTTCTCTTTACTTCGTTCCTGTCCAAATATCTGTTTCACATTATAATTGTATCTGCCTTCGCTACTTCCTATGGCAGCTCATTCCTTACCATTAGCCACCACAAGAAAACCTGTTCTTCAGGTTTAACCAATATCGTCAAATTCCCCTCTACCTCATAGGATAGAAGAATCTGGCAATCGACCCGATTTATGTCCCTCATAATAATTTCCATCCCTTTCAAAGGTCAGACCTGATTCTCCTATGTTCTAATGAAAGTAAACCTTGCCTATTCAATTGCTCCTCATAACTACAGCCTTCCATCACAAACACCATCCTGATCACCCTTTTCTGATGATAGACACAAAAAGCTGGAGTAACTCAGCGGGACAGGCAGGATCTCCGGAGAGAAAGAATGGGTGATGTTTCAGGTCGAGACTCTTCTTCAGACTTTTCTGATGTTCTATAATGCTAATGGATCGTTCCAGTAGTTTACATAATAATGTTTTACATATTATTTGATTTTATTCATCTTATGGGCAGCACAGTGGTGCAGCGGTAGAGTTGCTGCCTTACAGCGCTTGCAGTGATGGAGACCCTGGTTCAATCCTGACTACGGGTGCTGTCTGTATGGAGTTTGTACTTTCTCCCCGTGACCGCGTAGGTTTTTTCCGCGATCTTCAGTTTGTATGTTTTCCCTGTGACCAAGTGGGTTTTCTCCGAGATCTTTGGTTTCCTCCCACACTCCAAATGCGTACAGGTTTGTAGGTTAATTGGCTTGGTATAAAATGTAAATTGTCCCTAGTGTGTCGGATAATGTTAAGGGCCTGTCCCACTTAGGAGACCTAAACAGCAACCTCTGCTGACCTTGCCCGCCACCCAAAAAAAAAAAATCAAGGTCGAGGTGACCTGCAACCTCCTACCACCTCCCACGCATATGTTGAAAACCTTCCTCAACTATGAAGAAAACTGGCTTTGACTAGACCTGCCACTAAAAAATTATCTATTTTTAAAACGGCAACCTATTTGGCCTTCATCAGTCAGAGCATTGAGTATAGATGTTGGGAGGTCATGTTAAAGTTTAGTTTAGTTTAGAGATACAGCACGGAAACGCGGCCTTCGGTCCACCAGGTCCACGCCAACCAGCAATCCCCGCACATTAACACTATCCTACACCCATTAGGCACAATTTATACATTTACAAAGCCAATTAACCTACAAACCTGTATATCTTTGGAGTGTGGGTGGAAACCGAAGATCTCAGAGAAAACCCACACAGGTCACGGGGAGAACGTACAAACTCTGTAGTCAGGATCGAACCTGGGTCTCCGGTGCTGCATTCGGTGTTAGGCAGCAATTCTACCACTGCACTGCGGTGAGTTGTATAAGAGGTGAGGCCGCATTTAGAGTATTGTGATCAGTTCTGGGCACCATGTTATAAGAAAGATGCTGTCAAGCTGGAAAGGGTCCAGAGAAGATTTACGAGGATGTTGTCAGTAGTCGAGGGTCTGAGCTACAGGGGGCGGTTGGGTAGGCTGTGACTCTATTCCTTGGAGCGCAGGAGGATGAGGGGTGATTTTATAGAGGTGTATAAAATCAAGAGTGGAATAGATCGTGTGGAGTCTCTTGCCCAGAGTAGGTGAATCGAGGACCAGAGGACATAGATTTAAGATGTAGGGGAAAATATTTAATGGGATTCTGAGGAGTAACTTTTATACACAAATGGTGGTGGGTGTTTGGCACAAGCTGACCGAGGAGGTAGTTGAGGCATGGACTCCTGCAACATTTAAGAAACAATTAGACAGGTACATGGATAGGACAGGTCTAGTGGGATGTGGGCCAAATGCAGGCAGGTGGGACTAGTACAGATGGGACATGTTGGCAGCTGTGGGCAAGTTGGACCAGAGCTCGTTTCCATGTTGTATGATCTTTTCCACATTTCACTTTTATCTCCCCTCTTTCCCCTTTCCCTGGACCCTTCCACCCATATTCCTCCGGCTTTATATTTACACATACTCAAGCTCCAATTGAAACTACTTGGTCCTCCAACATTTAAGGCCATCTTGCTTCTGAATTGAGGAGTAAGAAAAATATTCCGTGCTTGAAGAACAATAATGATTGTCCATTTTATCATGTTGCAATTGGGGTGGAAGATTGCAACCTTCACGTGGTCCGCCCTGTTTCGACTAATGCAATCAACTCGACGTGTACAAACAGAAGATCAAATAGAACAAGTTGTCCAACAACTATAGGCTGTGCACGCCATACGAAAGAAGAAATGTTGCAATTGCAGAGTTATATCTGTCACTGAGCTATTAACTGCTCTGGTTTATGTTTTCCATTCACATTCCTTATAATTTGGACAAGATATAAACATGCAAAATGTTGTTAGTTTTGATGACTGTTTTCTATTCTTATCAATGCAAACTCTGAAATGGTTTGGTCCCGACTACGGGTGCTGTCCGTGTGGAGTCTGCACGTTCTCCCCGTGACCGGGTTGGTATTTTCCGGGTGCTCTGGTTTCCTCTCACATTCCAAAGACGTGCAGGGTTTCGGTAAATTGGCCTGAACGTGAGGGATAGAATTTTTCTTCTTCTTTCCGTGTCCATCTTGTTACAAATGTTGGCTTCGCTGTCATCGTCCGTCCTGAAAAGGACGCAAGATTCCGGCGACAATCAGTGGGAGCCATCACTTGTCGCAATAGATGATGGTGGTAGCAGAGTTAGCACAGGATATTTCCAGTTTCCAGCCCCGCCATGTGGATGCTTCTGCTATGGGCCCAGGGATAGAACTAGTGTACGGGTAATCGCCGGTTGGCGCGGACTCGGTGAACCAAACGGCCCTTTTCCAAGCTGCATCTCTGAACTAAACTAAACTGACCAGGGTGACACAGTGGCGCAGCAGTAGAGCTGCTGCCTCACAGAGCCAGAGTTCAATCCTGACTACGGGTGCTGTCTCTGCGGAGTTTGTACATTTTCCCCGTGACCGCGTGGGCTTTCTCCGGGTGCTCCGGTTTCCCCCCACATCCCAAAGACATGTGGACTTGTAGTTTAATTGGCTTCTGTAAATTGCCCCGAGTGTGTAGGATGCGAAAGTGGGATAATATTGAAGTGGTGTATGGTTATTGATGGCTGTGGACGTGGACTGGCTGGGCCAAAGGATCTGTTCCCACCCCATTCTCTAAACTAAAGACCCAGAAAGAAGATGAGCTTCCAGAAAAAGGATTCAATGGAAAATGAAATCAATTGGACGGAGATCGGCCATACTTATCAAGTCACGAGAATTCAATAACATTTGAAATTCATACGAAGAACAAAAATAGTTTTACCGAATCAGGAGAGCATGGTAGGTAGAGGCCATCAGACATATTCATATTTATAATCACCAATTACTTTGGTAGCTTTATGATCAGTATATGTTACTAAATTGAAGGTAGACACAAAATTGAAGGTAGACACAAAGGACTTGAACTTTATTTCGCCTTCCATCAAAGTGAGGAATGCGTAAGAGTCACTGTGGTGGATTTTCATGTTAAAATGTGTTTTGAGTGATCTGTTACTTTTAATTGTATGACTGACCTGGCCGCTGAAATTCCTCGTGCAAAACATACTTGGCGAATAAAGTGCGATTCTGATTCAGATTCTGAAATAACTTGGCGGGTGAGGCAGCGTCTCTGGAGAGAAGGAATGGGCGACGTTTCGGGTCGAGACCCATCTTCAGACTGAATTGACATCACTAAATTGACATTTATGATCCAGATCATATATGGTTGATTTACAGCTTTTAATGCAAAACGTTTCTACTGCTGCGAGATTGCCCCATGCCACCTATACACTGCAGATTGTGCTACAGCAGCAGGAGAGAATATTTTAAGGGACGCAAACACAATAGTGTTTTCCCCCCCTTTTTTTCAACATTTTTGTATTATTAATAATATTGGAGATATTCTTCCAACAAACAAAAGTCATTCAATTTATTTGAAGATTTTTGTTTGATTTCCAATTATCATTGGCATAACTCTAGCTGGAGAATGGACTGATGTCCACGGTATGGGATACACATATTTAAAATAGTTATAATTAAAACCATCACAAACCTTTGAAAGATTGTCGGAAAGTCAACTTCACTGGTATCTGAAAAAGAAAAGTATTTACTATCAGCACGGTGGCCCAGCGGTAGAGTTGCTGCCTTACCTCTCGAGACCCGGGTTCGATCCTGATCGTGGGTGCTGTCGGTATGGTGTTTGTACATTCTCCCTATGACCACGTGGGGTTTCTCCGGGTGCTCCGGTTTAGTCCCACATTCCAAAGACGTGCAGGTTTGTTAGTTAATTGGCTTCCGTAAATTATCCCTAGTGTGAAAGATAGAACTAGAGTACAGGGGATCATTGGTCGGTGCGGACTCGGCGGCTGTTTCCACACTGCATCTCTAAACTAAAAACCAAACCAAGGACAAACTGTTCCTTCTTTTGTTTCCTTCAATCTTTACTAATTGGTGTAGTAATGAATTCATTAACTCCCATGGTCATCTGTGCAGATTTTAATATAATAAAGCAGTCAAGATACCAACAATTTATCAGGTCTTTATCTCTATATTACTAAAACTCTCATCTTGTTTGTTTGTCCGTGTGTTTGCCCAATTTGTATTTGCGCAAAAACGGTACACGAAAGCGTTACAATTTTTGGCCTGCGTAGTTGGGGGCTATGGGTGGGTGGTGGAATATTGCGTTGGGGGAACGGGACCCAACGGGTCCCACTTGGTCTAGTACTAATTAAAAATAAAAAAGCATATGGCTGGGGTCATAAAGACATCACCTTTAACCACAAGTTGGGTACAAGACTGGAGGATAGGAAATCTTGGTTTTTGAATTGCCTGTTTCCACACTGTCTCTCTAAACTAAACTAAAACTAAACTTTTCCCTTCCATAAAACTCAGCAGAGATAGGACAGGTGAGTTTTATTTTAGTTTTAATCTAGTTTAGAGATACAGCGTGGAAACAGGCCCTTCAGCCCACCGGGTCCGCGTCGACCAGCAATCCCCACATATTAACAGTATCCCACACACACTAGGGACAATTTCTACATTTACCCGACAATTAACCTACAAACTGAACGTCTTTGGAGTGTGGAAGGAAACCGAGGATCTCGGAGAAAACCCACGCAGGTCACAGGGAGAATGTACAAATTCCGTACAGACAACACCCGTAGTCGGGATTGAACCCGGGTCTCAGTATATGTACAACGAAATGCAGTTTAGCTAATCAGAGTGCAAAGTAGTAAAATACTGGTTAAACAATATGTACAATGTGGGTAAATTAATCTAGTACATAGGCAAATAAATATATACAGATAAAAGGGTATAAAAGATAGTTAGCGTCAGGCCTGTGAGGTCAGCAGGGTAATAGTATTCCTTTAAATACCTTCCTGTCACATTAACCTCTCCCAGGTTAACCTCACAGGCCTGACGCATCTCGTTGTACCTATACTCGCATTAGTGCAATGACAATAAAGTTGAATCTAATCTAATCTAATGTGAGGATTGTTTTTTTTTATATATACACATAGAGCGGTCAATGTCTAGAATACACAGGTGGAGGAATCGGAAAAAATCACTTTGGTTACGAGGCATTTACACTGAAATAGTTGAGCATATGATCCCAATGCAGGCAAACTATAGATGGACAAAAAAGTAGCAGCACCATTTGGGCGGCTGGGTGGTGCCGCGGTAGAGCTACTACCTTGCAGCACCAGAGAACCGGGTTCGATCCTGACTACGGGTGCTTGTTTGTACGTTCTCCCTGTGACCTCCAAAGATGTGTAGGTTGGTAGGTGGATTGACATAATTGTAAATTGTTCCTAGTGCGGGGCTGATGTTGTCGACCTCCCCGTGGTGAGCCCTGTCAACTGACCTCAGTCAGGTCAACGACGACAATCAGAGGCAGCAGCAGGAATAATGCAACCTCAGTCGCCGCAGCTTGCAGCACTAATGCAACTTCAGTCGCCGCGACTTGGCGCCAACCCAGAGCATGCTCCCTTTTTAAGCCGGGCACCTAAGGATGTCGAACCGGATGGCATCACCCTGCTGCAGCTAAATGCGGAAGGCCTAACTGGCTGCAGCGCCTGGAGGGCGTTACATAACTTCTGCTGCCTCAAACGCAAGAAGAAGAAGTCCCTAGTGTGTGTACGATAGTGTTAATGTGCGGGAATCGCTAGTCGGTACAGGCTCGATGGGCCGAAGGGCCTGTTTCCGCACTGTATCTCTAATCTAAACCAAATCTGAAATATCCACTATGGGTTAAAAACCTCAAAGCAGCTCACCATTGTGTTAGAACTGGAAACATTTTTATTTGAGAACCACATGGAACAATATTTAACTTTTCCTAATTTGGATCAAATAAAAATTTTAAACCATAACTTTGTTCTTTGTGGAAAGTATAATGACGGGCAAGTTCAAGATATTCTCGAGGAATAGCACCTCCAACCAGGCAGGCATGACATAACCTGCAGGATTCATATCAAGAACATTTTCAACATTTTTTTTCCCAGTTTCTCAGCATTCTTAGTCACTCCTCCAGGCATTTGCCATCTTGCAATGTCACAACGTTTGTAATTTAATCTTTCCTGACTTTCACCCCCTCTGCTCTCTATCTTATTATCCGTTCTTCTCTCTCTCTATTCCAAGTGCAGCTGAGAAGTTTGGAGACAAAATAAACTATGGATGCTGCAATCTGGAAGGAAAGAAACAGAACACATGAGGTAAACTGTTGGGACTGAAGGCTGATAAATCCCCAGTGCCTGATGGTCTGCACCCCAGAGTACTCTGGATGATGGTGTGGTAAATTGGATTAGTAAGTATGCAGCTGATACTAAGATAGGTGGGGTTGTGGATAATTAAGTAGATATTCAAAGTCTACAGAGAGATTTATGCCAGTTGGATGAGTGGGCTGAAAGATGGCAGATGGAGTTTAATGCTGATAAGTGTGAGGTGCTACATCTTAGCAGGACAAATCAAAATAGGACGTACATGGCAAATGGCAGGGAATTGAAGAATGCAGGTGAACAGAGGGATCTGGGAATAACTGTGCACAGTTCCCTGAAAGCGGAATCTCGTGTAGATAGGGTGGTAAAGAAAGCTTTTGGTGTGCTGGCCTTTATAAATCAGAGCATTGAATATGGAAGTTGGGATGTAATGTTAAAATTGTACAAGGTATTGGTGAGGCCAATTCTGGAGTATGGGGTACAATTTTGGTCGCCTAATTATAGGAAGGATGTCAACAAAATAGAGAGAGTACAGAGGAGATTTACTAGAATGTTGCCTGGGTTTCAGCAACTAAGTTACAGAGAAAGGTTGAACAAGTTAGGGCTTTATTCTTTGGAGCGCAGAAGGTTAAGGGGGGACTTGATAGACGTCTTTAAAATGATGAGAGGGATAGACAGAGTTGACGTGGATAAGCTTTTCCCACTGAGAGTAGGGAAGATTCAAACAAGGGGACATGACTTGAGAATTAAGGGACAGAAGTTTAGGGGTAACATGAGGGGGGGAACTTCTTTACTCAGAGAGTGGAGGCTGTGTGGAATGAGCTTCCAGTGAAGGTGGTGGAGGCAGGTTTGTTTTTATCATTTAAAAATAAATTGGATAGTTATATGGACGGGAAAGGAATGGAGAGGTATGGTCTGAGCGCAGGTATATGGGACTAGGGGAGAATACGTGTTCAGCACGGACTAGAAGGGTCGAGTTGGCCTGTTTCCGTGCTGTAATTGTTATATGGTTACTCAAGGCCGTGGCCCTTGAAATCGTGGATGCATTGGTGATCATTTGCCAATGGTCTATGACTCTGGATCTGTTCCTGTGGACTGGAGGGTAGCCAATTTAACCCCACTTTTTAAGAAAGGAGGGTGAGATAAAACAGGGGATTATAGACCAGTTAGCCTGACACGGTAGTGGGGAAGATGCTGGAGTCAATTATTAAAGATGTAATAGCAGCGCATTTGGAAAGCAATGACGAGATCGGTCAAAGTCAGCATGGATTTATGAAGGGCTTGACTAATCATCTGGAATTTTTTTGAGGATGTAACAAGTAGAATGGATAAGGGAGAGCCAGCAGATGTGGTGTATCTGGACTTTCAAAAAACCTTTGACAAGAGATCAGTGTGCGAAATTAGAGCACATGGTATTGAGGGGGAGGGTATTAACATGGATAGAGAACTGGTTGGCAGACAGGAAGCAAACAGTAGGAATTAACGGGTCTTTTTCAGAATGGTGGGCAGTGACTAGTGGTGTGCCGCAAGGCTCGGTGCTGGGACCCCAGTTATTTACATTATATATGAACGATTTAGACGAAGGAATTAAGTGTGACATCTCCAAGTTTATGGATGACACAAAGATGGGCGGCAGTGTGAGCTGCGAGGAGGATACTATGAGGCTGCAGGGTAACTTGGATAGGTTGGGTGAGTGGGCAGATGCATGGCAGATGCAGTATAATGTGGATAAATGTGAGGTTATCCACTTTGGTGGCACGAACAAGAAGGCAGATTATTATCTGAATGCTGTCAGATTCGGAAAAGGGGAGGTGCAACGAGACCTGTGTGTATTTGTACATCAGTCACTGAAAGCAAGCATACAGGTACAGCAGGCTGTGAAGAAAGCAAATGGCATGTTGGCCTTCATAACGAGAGGATTTGAGTATAGGACCAAGAAGGTCCTACTGTAGTTGTACAGGGCCTTAGTGAGACCACACCTGGAGGATTGTGTACAGTTTTGGTCTCCTAATTTTCAGAAGGATATTCTTGCTATTGAGGGAGTGCAAAGTAGGTTCTCCAGGTTAATGCCCGGGATGGCGGGACTGACATATGATGAAAGAATGGGTCGACTGGGCTTACATTCACTGGGATTAAAAGGATGAGACGGGATCTTGTAGAAACGTATACAATTCTTAAGGGATTGGACAGGCTAGATGCAGGAATAATGCTCCCGATGTTGGAGGAGTCCAGAACCAGGGCTCACAGTTTAAGAATAAGGGGTAGGCTATTTAGAACGGAGATGAGGAAAAGCGTTTTCACCCAGAGAGTTGTGAATCTGTGGAAATCTCTATCACAGAAGGCAGTGGAGGCCGATTCTCTGGATGTTTTCAAGAGAGTTAGATAGAGCTCTTAAAGATAGCAGAGTCATGGGATATGGTGAGAGGACAGGAACGGGGTACTGAATGTGGATGATCAGCCATGATGACAATGAATTGCGCTGCTGGCTTGATGGGCCGAATGGCCTACTCCTGCACCTATTGTCTATCGTCTATAGTCTATAATGGGCAGATGGGACTGGTGGGTGATGGATGGGAAACAAAAGGGAGAGAAACTCAGTGGAGAAATGTGTGTGTGTGGGAGAAAAACTCCAGGGGTAAAGAGCCTGTCCCACTTTCCCGAGTCCTCTGCCGAGTTGAAAGGACCTTAAAAAAAATGATTTTTGTGTTCTACGAACTCCTCCTCCCGACTATCTTTTTACTCGTGGACTTTTATGTCATGCCGGAAAAAACGTCCCAACTTACCTGATGCCCCGAGTACCGATGGCTCGCATAACGAGCTGCTACGATATATCTACGCACTCCTATGGCAAATCAAGGGGAAAACTCAGGAGAATTCGTGAGTAACTCGGGAAAGAGGGACAGGCCCTAAGGGTTACTTGAACATAGAAAATTCATTGTTCATACTGTTGTGTTGCAAGAGATATTCATGAGGGGTGGGAAGATTGCAACCTTCACATGGTCCGCCCCGTTTCCACGAATGCAATCAACCGGGCTTGCACAATCAAATAAGATCAAATAGAACAAGTTGTTCTACAACTTTAGGCTGTGCACGCCATACGGAAGAAGTAGAAGATATTCATGTCTAAAGTTCCAGTAGTAAAGCAAGACCATTCGACCCATCAACTCTACTCCAACATTCATCCATTGCTGATCCATCTTTCCCTCTCAAGCTCATTCTCCTGCCTTCACCCCATAATCCCTGACGCATGTACTTAGCAACAATGTATCTATCCCCACCTTAAGAAATATACATTGACGGCCTCAACAGCTGCCTGTGGCAATGAATTCCACAGATTCACCACCCTCTGACTAAAGAAATTCCTTCTCAACTCCTTTCTAAAGTTACGTCCTTTTATTCTGTGGTTGTGCCCTCTGGTCCCAGACTCTCCCACTAGTAGAAACATCCTCTCCACATCCACTCTATCCAGGCCGTTCAATATTTTCAATGAGGTCTCCCCTCATCCTTCTAAACTCCAGTGCCGTCAAACGCTCATCATATGTTAATTGTTCTAATTGATATTGTTCTTCCAACTTGCATTCGGCCTCTCAGCAGCAATGAAAAAGGCCAAGGACAAGATTGTGTGGGAGTGGGAAGTTAAAAATACAAACAGAAGTTCGTGGGGGTTGTTGCAGAGATAATGCAGATGTTCCACAAATGGGCAGTGGGCAGGTGCTATAGACGTGCACGGGAAGGTAGATGCTCCCGCCCCCACGAGTCTCGGGCAGATGGGGCTCGTCAGCCTGGGAAGGCAGTCCATCTACGAGAGGGAAAACTCTGATTTAAAACCTCCACTGCCTAGTGGCCATATCCAGCCATGGAAAAGGCTCCAGGAGTAAACCTAAAGAAAATCCGGAGTCGGAGCCCCTAAGGCAGTTCGTCGTTGTCTACAACCTCGCTCTGGCAGCTCCTGCGACAGCGCTGTTGCCAAACTATAACGGCCCCGCTGTTCCTCTGGATCGATCAGTGACGTGGAGAGGGGGGACGTGCTGCATGGGCAACAGCCTGTCCTCCATATGACATAGCCCAGGCTTGCAGCCGACCACACATCACCTGCAAACTAGGATGCATTGTGTGGGCCTACTACTCCACAAATGATCACCATACATAGTCTATGTTTGCTTTCACTAATGTAGGCGAGGCCACATTGTGAGAATTGAAATCCAGTGAACAAGGATGGAAAGGGTGCAGGTGAAGTGAGTCTCTGCCTCACTGGTTAAATTCATGGGTAGTCATAGAATCAGAGTTATATATACAGCGTGGAAATAGGTCCTTCGGCCCAAATTGTCCATGCCCTCCAAGACTTATTTGCTTGCATTTGACCCATATCCTTCTAAATCTTTCCCATCCATGTTGCTGTCTGAATGTCTTGTAAACAATATCATTATACCCACCTACACCATTGCCAAATGTAGCACAATTCCTGTGTGAAATCATTTTCCCTCGAGTCCCATTTAAATCTTTCTCCTCTCACTTTAAATGACACCCTCATTTAGACTCTTCTGCTCGGAGAAAAAAAAATTCAGAGACCATCCACCGTATATACACCTCTGATTTTATACACCTCTACAAAGTCACTCCTCAATGCTCTTCACTCCAGAAAACCCAGCCTATCCAGTTTCTACTTCGAACCCAAGCTCTCCAGTCATGGTGTCATCCTCGTGAATCTTGTCTCCACTCTTGCTAGTTTAATGATTCTTTCTGCAGATGGGTGACCAGACGGTACACAATGGTCCAAGTGTGTCTGTTCCTATGGAGTCGACGGGGGAGGTAGAGGAACAGGTGCTGTATCTCCTGCGGTTGCAAGGGAAAGTACCCGGGGAGGAGGTGGTTTCGGAGGGAACGGTCTCTGTGGAAAGCAGAAAGGGGAGGAGGTGGGAAAATGTGACCATTAGTGGGATCCCGTTGGAGGTGGCGAAAATGTTGGAGGATTATTTGCTGCATGCGATGGGTGATGGGGTGGAAGGTATGGGCAAGGCGGACTCTGTCCTTGCTATGAATTGGGGGGGGGTGGGGGGTAGGGGGAGTAAGAGCAGAGATGCGGGGTATCGAGGAGACTCTAGTGAGAGCCTCATCTATAATGAAAGAGGGGAAACCCCATTTCCTAAAGAATGAGGACATCTCCAATGCCCTGGTGTGGAACACCTCATCCTGGGCGCAGTTACGGCGTAGACGGAGGAATTGGGAGATGGGGATAGAGTCTTTACAGGAAGCAGGGTGGGTGGGAAGAAGTGTGGCTTGTGATAGTTATGGGAGTCAGTAGATTTATAATAGATGTCGGTCAATAGTCTGTTTCCTGTGATGGAGATAGTGAGATCTAGAAACTGTAGGGAGATGTCGGAGATGGTCCATGTGAATTTGAGTGCCGGATGGAAATTAGTGGTGAAGTTGATGAAGTGAATGAGTTCTGCATGGGTGCAGGGGGTAGCACCAATGCAGTCGTCAATGTAGCGGAGGTAGAGGTCGGGGGTTCCCCGTTCCAGGTGTACACCGACCCCGAACTTTACCTCAGCTAAATTGACGACTGCATTGGTGCTACCTCCTGCACCCATGCAGAACTCATCAACTGACTTCATCAACATCACCACTAATTTCCATCCGGCACTCAAATTCACTTGGACCATCTCCAGAGTATGAATTAGATGCAAAGTTTTTCTTCATTTTAGTTGCTTTGAAATGTTAATAAAAGTTTCCTACATTTCAAATATAGTAGCTGCGAGGGCAAACTTTGTGAATGTTATATCTGCTCTGGATTAACCTTTTTTTAAAAGTGCCTCAAGGAGAAATTAATAAATGATAAGAAAATTACTGTATTATCCTGCTACTTTAAAATGTTGGGCACATGATTTTATAAATGAAACAAGTTCTATCCCCTTCCCCTCATGGGGTTTTCCAGTGAGTCATGTAAACACTGACTGTTTTGGAAAGAAGTCATGACCAGCAGGCATGATGTTCTGTGCCTTTGAGAAAGGTTTTCATCAGACTTGGACGGAAGGAGGATCTTGGAATCATTTAATTGGAATTACCATTAATTAACATCCAGGTACACCAAACATTTGCAAGACAAATGATACGTCTTCCTTCTCATAGAGTCATAGAGTGATACAATGTGGAACAGGCCCAGCTATAGACCACCAGGGACGCCGGGGAGATGGATGCTCTGCCTGCAGTCCGTTTGTTTTTCCATTCTTTTCGGTTTTTTTAGTGTTAAAAGTTTGTTTGAATGTTCTCCGGTTTGTTTTACGTTGGGGAGGGGGGTGGGGATCGGGGGGGGGGTTTTTTTTTCAAGTTCCTACCATGTGATTATTTTACGGATCACATTCTCCAGGCACTCTGCAGCCTTCCATTGCTGGAGCTGGAGGCCTCCTCAGACTGTCATGAGCCCCACCGTGGGGCGCGGACTTCACATCGGAGCCGATCCCTTGCCTGGGATCGCTCCCACCGTGACCACCGCAGACTTTAAACATCAAGAGCTGGCAGTCTCGTGAGAGGCTACTCGGGAGCTCCAAAGCTGCAGAATGTTCGACCAGCGTGATGCGAGGTTCGATCATCCAATGCAGGGGAGCTGACTTCCCCCCCGATGCGGGAGCTGATCGCCTCGACGCGGAGGGCCCAAAATGCCGCCGGCTACGGGAGTCAAGATCATCCCGTCAGCAGGGGCTCGAGGCCCACGACCGAGGGAGAACTAAGGGAAGGGACTTGAAATTTATTTTGCCTTCCATCACAGTGAGGAATGTTTAGGAGCCACCGTGGTGGATGTTCATGTTAAAACGTGTTTTTGAGTGTTCTGTTGCATTTAATTGTATGACTGACCTGGCCAATGAAATTCCTCGTATGTTGCAAAACATACTTGGCGAATAAAGTGTGATTCTGATTCTGCCCAACTCGCCCACACGAGCCTCAACTACCTCTTCTCGCAGCTTGTTCCACCACCCTTTGTGTGAAAAAGTTACCCCTATTCCTATTAAATCTATTTCCCCCTTCACCCTAAACCAATGCCCTCTGGTCCTCAATTCACCTACTCTGGGGGAACAGACTCTGTGCATCTACCCGATCTATTCCTCTCATGATTTAGTACACAAGGATTCTGTGTTTGAGGATTTTAGTATCCGAGTACATACACTGTACTTTGATCCAGTTATGGAAGATGCTGGTGAGACCACACTTGGAATGGTGTGTATAAATCTAACCTCCCCACCCCACAAAGAATATACTTGTGATGTGTAAAGATGTACAGCAGTACAGATTCATTCCACGACAGGATTTAAAAATTGAATAAGCACACAATGCCTACAATCAACGAGAGGATGAAACAGTTACCGTGCAGAAATAAAGAATATTCTGACAGGCATTGAAGAAATGCTGAGGGATGCTCTTTCTCAGCGGGATAGGCAGCATCTCTGGAGAGGAATGTGTGATGTTTCGGGTCGAGACCCTTGTTCAGACCCGAAACATCACCCATTCCTTCTCTCCTGAGATGCTGACTGTCCTGCTGAGTTATTCCAGCTTTTTGTGCCTATCTTCGATTTAAACCAGCACCTGCAGTTCCTTCATACACAAGGAATGATGCTTCACCTGGCTGTGATCTCTAGAACCAGGTGTTGGCTATTCTGGACGGTGTACAAAATAAATGTTCCACCCAGAGCACCGTGAACTTTTGGAACTCTCTTCTCAAGGGAACTTAGGGTAATTAATGTATATTTATGACAGATATAATTTTTATTGTAGATGTGAAAGGAATCTAGCATGGTGGCTACCGCAAGTAAATGTCAGAAGTAAAATATCAGCGAGAATCTTACTGAATGGTGTTTAAAGCAAAAAGCTTCCTCCTGCTTCAGGTTCTTAGATTCTTAAAGACTGAATGAAACTGGTCAGCTGGTAAATTGGGCAGGGCAATGGCAGATGCAATAAAATCCTGATAAACATGAAGTGATGCATGTTGATGCAAGTTGGTGAGGGTGGGGCTCAGATAAGGATGGGACATAGAATATGAAAGGTCGGGGCTTAGGCAGTGTTGAGGAGCAAAGTGCAGATGTCCAACGATCCCTAAAAGAGACAGTGCTTGTAATAGGGTCATTCAGGCAGCAGAAGACACGTTTGGCATCAAAAGCCAGGGCATTGAATACAAGTGCAGGAAAATCTTGGTACAACTTTATAAAATATTGATTATGTCACAATGAAATATTGAGAGCAATTCTGGTCACAGCACTATAGGAATGACGTGATTCTGGTGCACTGAGTCACTTTTCTCCTCATTTTTAATCAGTGCAGAACAATGTTTAACATCATTTATATTCACCATTTCCCCTTTCCTTTGTTGCATTTACAATTGCCAACTTTCTATGATTGTCCTAGTGTCTTAAAAGGTTGGGAATGATCTACATTGTGAGCTAGTAAAAGGTGCAAAGGGCTTGAGTAACTCAAAGTGACAGGCAGCATCTCTGAAGAACATGGATAAGTGATGTTTCAGGTTGGAACCTTTCTTCAGACTGGTCCCGAAACAAAAACATCATCATCCAAGTTCTCCAGAGATGCTGCTCGACTTGCTGAGTTACTCCAGCACTTTGTGTCTATTTTTTTTAAACCAACATCTGCAGTTCCTTGTTTCTACATGATTGTAAAATAACTAGGCGAGATATCACGGGGGGCATCTTGTTTATCTGCAACAGTTCCATCAATTTGTGTAAAAAAAGAGGATGGAAAAGACAAAATGACAAGATGAGAGTTGAACTGCACACTTTCCTTATGGGCCTGACCCACTAAAGGTCGCTGAAAAACCGGTGACTGGAACGGCGACTGTCAGAGTGGAACACACACACACACACACACACATCGCTTCCTTCACCAGCCCGTTATGCAGGCGGGGGACAGGGCAAGCGGGGGGAGCGCTGTCTGAGTGAAATTCACACGGTGCAAACCCAATGTGATTCAGACACACATCGCGATGAACAGGAAAGTTGGCGCTGTAATCAAGATGGCGAAAGCACAGTGTACGGGAAGGGTCACTTAAGTCCTTTAAAAGAGGGGGGGGAGACGGGGTGGGAAGAGGGAGTGGAGACAACTTTTAAGAAGCCAGAGATACACGGCTGTGAAGCTCGGCGGACATTAACATGGCAACCCATAGGGACCTCCTACGGCACGAGAATTCTCGCTACGCTTCATGGCGGCTTCATTCCGGTCGGCGCTAATTTTTCAACATGTTGAAAAATTCACGGCGACCATAATGGGGGAACTCCTCACGACCATGACTCCCCAGACAACCAACATATGGCGAACATGAGGCGAGCGCAGAGTCTCCTGCAGTCGCCTAAAAAGTCTCCTAAGTGGGACAGGCCCATTAGCGTAACATAATATCTCACAATAAGCACTCCTGCCTTTTACACATATCGCCACATCAGCTCTGGGGCATGCACTGCTTCGTAATGTACACTTGTTTTAGTATTTATCTGCCTCAAATAGATTTTGAAAATAAATAACAACAAAGCAGCAACTAATACTTATGTTTCCTTTAACCTGAATAATTGCAGCAGAAAATATTACTTTCCACTTTGCCCAATAAATGAAACAAAATATTGACTAATTTGACCTTCTGTCTCAATTCTAATTTAGATATTCAAAACAATTCAAATATTATTGGATCTGATAGGTGGGCAGAATGATCATCTTATTGTGCCTTTAAGAGGGCGGATGCGGTAGAGCTACTGCCTTACAGTGCCGGAGTCTCGGGTTCGATCCTGACGACGGGTGCTGTCTGTACGGAGTTTGTACATTCTCCCCGTGACCGTGTGGGTTTTCTCAGAGATCTTCGGTTTCCTCCCACATTTCAAAGACGTACATGTATGTAGGTTAATTGGCTTGGTATAAGTGTAAATTGGCCCTAGTGTGTGTAGGATAGTGTTAATGTGTGCGGATCGCTGGTCGGTGCGGACTCGGTGGGCCGAAGGACCTGTTTACACGCTATATCTCTAAGCTAAATGAAACAGGGAAGATACACAAGGATGTTGCCAGGACTTGCGGGTCTGAGCTATAGGGAGAGATTTGGCAGGCTAGGAGTTTATTCCATGGAGTGTAGGAGGTTGAGGGGTGATCTTATAGAAGTGTATAAAATCACGAGGGGAATAGATTAAGTAAATGGATAGTCTTTTATCCAGAGTAGGGGAATCAAGAACCAGAGGACATAACTTTGGAAAGATTTAATAGGAACCCGAGGAGCAACATTTGGACATAAAGAAGGCCAAGGGCCTGTTTACATGCTGTATGACTCTAAATATAATTTTATGCATTCAATTATAAATCATCCAAAGATAAAAAAGTGGGGTACTTTCCGGACCAATCCACATTTATGGACAGAATAAGTGAAAACGGCCCTCACACGCGTCTCCTCAGAACCCAGCAGCTCCGCCCTTGCTCCTCCTTGTCACAACAGGGACAGAGAGAGTCCCCCTGGTCCTCACCTTTCACCCCGCCAGCCATCGTATACAACACATAATCCTCTGACACTTCCGCCACCTCCAACGGGATCCCACTACCAGCCACACCTTCCCATCTACAACCCTTTCCGCCTTCCGCAGAGACCGTTCCCTCCGCAACTCCCTGGTTAACTCATTCCTTCCCACCCAAACCACCGGGTACTTTCCCCTGCAACCACAACACCCGTCCCTATACCTTCTCCCTCAACTCTGTCCAGGGACCCCGACAGTCCTGTCAGGTGAGGCAGAGGTTCACTTGCACCTCCTCCAACCTCATCGACTGTATCCGTTGTTTAAGATGTGGATTAGATACAATTAGATACAGATAATGCTAAAGATCCAACTATGGATAAACATAATTAAATTCTACTATTGAAATTCAAGCTAAACAAATTATTGTCAGAGAAAGTTATAACACTATTTCAAATTACAAAACAAGAACATTTCGAATTCGGGGACAAACCCCACAAACTTCTAGCACGCCAATTGAAAAAAATCAGGAAAAAGAGAATGTAATACTAAAGATTAAATCAGATAGAGGGGAATTATTAACACTACCCAAGGATATCAATAAAAGATTTGCTCAATTTTACCAGAATCTATACACATCTAAAACGTCAATAGTCAATAATAAAGTTTCAGCATTTCTGGATAATTGTAACCTCCCTCAATTAGAATTGAGGGAACAAGAGGAACTGGGAGCATAAATTACTTCTAAGGAGATAGAAGACACAATAAACACTTAAGAACGGAAAAACACCAGGACCAGACAGATTCAGTAATGAATTCTATAAATCCTTTTACGACATAGTTACTCCACGCTTACAGAAAATGTATACATATGCTTTTAAAGAGCAAAGCTTACCTGAAACATTAGCAGAATCAACGATCACATTAATACTTAAAAAAGATAAAAATATAGAAGAACCAGGATCATATAGAGCTATTGCTTTGTTAAATACGGATCAAAAAATAATAGCGAAAACACTAGCCAGAAGACTAAGCAAGTATGTTAGTAGATTGATAAATGAGGATCAAACAGGATTTATACCTAAGAGACACTCATTCAATAATCTGAGACGCTTGCTTAACATAATGCACTCACATAAATCTCATGACCAAGAGTTATCTATCATTTCACTGGATGCAGAAAAAGCTTGATCAAGTAGAATGGGATTATATGATTAAAGTATTGCAAAAATTCCAAATGGGAGAGAACTTCATCGCATGGATAAAATTATTATATAACAAACCCACGGCTAGAATACTAACTAATAATATACTATCCACAAAATTTGAATTATCAAGGGGCAATAGACAAGGATGTTCACTATCACCACTGTTATTTGCTTTGGTAATTGAACCCCTTGCTGAAAAAATAAGAACACACCCGGATATTTATGGTTATAATACAAAATACTCAAATAACATAATATCTTTATATGCCGACGATGTACTATTGTACATCACAAAACCACAAATTAGTATACCAAACATATTAAATTTAATTGAGGACTTTGGATCCTTCTCAGGATATAGAATAAACTGGAACAAAAGTGAAATTATGTCGATAAAACCAAAAGACTCAACACACCTCCGGAAATTCCCCTTTAAAATAGCCACAGAAAAATTCAAATATTTGGGAATTGAAATTACTAGAAACTACCATGATATGTTTAAAGCCAATTATAATCCCTTACTTAAGAAACTAAATAATTTGATTAAATTCTGGAAAACACTTCCGATGTCCCTAATAGGCAGAATAAACGCTATAAAAATGATCTTTTTACCACAAATTCTATACCTATTTCAATCAATACCTATATATCTCCCAAAAAAGTTTTTCAAAAAATTGGACTCAGACATTACAAATTTTATATGGAATTATAAATCCCATAGAATACAAAGAGCACACCTTAATAAACGAAAAGAGTTGGGTGGTCTAGCGCTCCCTAACTTTATGTATTATAATTGGGCAGTAAATATTAAAAATATGATTCACCTGCTGGACAATTCTGCCCAGCAGGTGGACTGGATTGTAATGGAAAGAGAGGACTGCTCTCCGTGTAATATAGGAGCGACTCTCCTCTCACCAATACATCTGAATAACAAAAATTATAATAAAAATCCAATTATACATAGCACAATTAGAACATGGAAACAAATAAAACAGAATCTAAAATTAAGAAACCTATCTCTTTTAATACCAATAGTTAATAATCCATCGTTTAAACCATCAATTATAGACAAATCATTTATACAATGGGAAAGAATGGGAATCAAAACGCTCGGAGATCTGTATGAATTGGGAAAATTACTATCATTTCAACAACTACAACTGAAATATAATTTGAAAAATAATCAATATTTTAAATATCTTCAAATTCGTGATTATCTGAAAAAATACACAAAAGACTATCATAATATGCCTACAGACTTACTGGATGAAGCAATGAAGACAAAGGCGGAATCAGCGAATCTAATATCGTACTTATATAACATCATCTTAAACATAGAAATACCCACAACTGATGGAATTAGAAGAGACTGGGAACACGAATTAGCTATAAAAATTTCAAAAGAGAGCTGGGATAATCACTTACTACAGGTGCATAAATGTTCGATCAACGTACGACATACTCTCATCCAATTCAAAACATTACATAGACTATATTATTCAAAAACTAAAATAAATAAACTCTTCCCTAATGTCTCACCCATCTGTGATAAATGTCTGTGTCAAGAAGCTACCATAGCGCATTCTTTTGTTTTTTGTACAAAAATCCAAACATTCTGGAATGAAATATTCGACATCTTTACAAAATTAATCAAAATAAAACTGGTACCAAAACCAGAATGGATCATTTTTGGAATATCGGAAGGTAACCCTGAACTAAACGTGTTTCAGAAGAATTTACTCAATTACGGGCTAATAATGGGAAAAAAGCTTATACTTAAAATCTGGAAAAATGCGCCCACACCAACAATAAAAATGTGGATATCAAATATGTTTGAAACATTACATCTGGAAGAGATGAGATTCCTCTTAGCAGGCAAAGCAGACCAATTCCAAAAGACGTGGTCTACGTTTTTGGAACTATTACAAGCATAAGGTGCAATAGTAATTAAATAAATAAATAAATAAATAAATAAATAAATAAATAAAGGGTACCAGGATCTGGCAACGGGGGGCAAAACAACAAAAACAGACTTGGTTGGTAGTCCCCTTTCTGCGGAGTTTAATGTTATAATAGAGCGATTGTTTCTCCTTTCTTTTTCCTTCTTTTCTAGGGTCTACTTTCTTTCTTTACTTCCTTCTCTAACTTCTTTTCTAAGGGGCTTTCTTTTCTCAACACTCTCCTGCACCTTCACGACTCTTGCGCACTTTCCTTACTTCCTTTACTTCTATCTTTTTTTTAAAGCTCAAAAAATGAAGCGGTACAAAAAATGTATTAAGACATATGTGTTGTGTATTATTGTAACTTACCGTACTTCTAATAAAAATAAAATAAAATTTTTTTTTTAAAAAATGTGGATTCTCATACATCGCCGAGACCAAATATAGACCGGGCGATCATTTCACTGAACACCTTCGACCTACCTGGTATCCCAGATGCCAAACACTTTAATTCCCAAAGTGACCTTTCTGTCCTCGGCCTCCACCATTGTCAGAGGCCCAACGCAAATTGGAGGAATACATTTCATTTGGGCAGCTTACAACCCAGTGTTATGAAAATGGATTTCGCTAACTTCAAGTAACCCCTGCGGCTGCATTCCCACTCTCTCCATCCCAACCCACCTACGTTGTACCAGCTTCAAAGTCATCTTGTTGAGTCTCATTGTCTGTAACTCATTTTCACCTAGCACACAGCTAAGACTGTTTCCTTTATCACTGTTACTATTTTGCATATCTATCATTCATTTGTTCTATATCTCTCTATATCATCGTCTATATCTCCCATTTCCCTTTCCCCTGACTCGGTCTGAAGACGGGTCTCGACCCGGAACGTCACCTATTGCTTTTCTCCAGAGATGCTGCCTGTCGCCCCCGAGTTACTCCAACATTTTGTGTCTATCTTCGGTGTAAACCAGCATCTGCAGTTCCTTCCTCCACAAAACACTTGCATTAACTGGTCAGCATATTATTAATTTACTGCAAAGATACATTTGTTTGGTGTCTTAGATTTACAGTACCCGTAGCAGTGGCCATCAATTGGAGTTCCAGCCTTCCCTCGTTACACTGTGATGTGGGCAGTGGGAGGCTGTTGAGGATGGTGTGTGTGAATGGTTTCAAAGCTTTGTTCACTGATAATGCACAGTGATGCTCCCATCACTGAGGAAGACTTGAGGAAGATATTCTTCCTACTGAGGGAGTGCAGCGTAGGTTTACAAGGTTAAATCCCGGGATGGCGGGTCTGTCATATGTTGATAGATTGGAGTGAGTGGCCTTGTATTCACTGGAATTTAGAAAGATGAGAGGGAATCTTATTGAAACATATCAGATTATAAAGTGTTTGGACACGCTAGAGGCAGGAAACATGTTCCCAATGTTGGGGGAGTCCAGAACCAGGGGTCACAGTTTAAGAATAAGGGGTAAGCCATTTAGAACGGAGATGTGGGAAACACTTTTTCACACAGAGAGTTGTGAGTGTGTGGAATTCTCTGCCTCAGAGGGCGGTGGAGGCAGGTTCTCTGGAATGCTTTCAAGAGAGAGTTAGATAGAGCTCTTAGGGATAGCGGAGTTACGGATATGGGGAGAAGGAAGGAACGGAGTACTGGTTGTGGATAATCAGCCATGATCACATTGAATGTCGGTGCTGGCTCGAAGGGCCGAACGGCCTACTCCTGCACCTATTGTCTATCAGGATGGGGCAAGGCTGGGGGGGGGCATTTGAAGGTAGTCCTTTGTTTGGATAGACCCAGGTAGGGAGGCGTGCCTTGCCCGGTCTCCAGTGAGATCATGTTGTTTTTTGTCTGGTGCCCAAAATAACCCGCAGGAAGAATTCAGCGGCTCAGGCTGCACACAGGTGGAGGCAAAGGGGCCAGTGGATGTTCAGACTGAGACATATTGTGCCGCAAACTAAAATATCAACTATGTCCAAAGGTTACTGAGGAGCGCAAATAGACACAAAAATG
This sequence comes from Leucoraja erinaceus, assembly GCF_028641065.1. Classification (NCBI taxonomy): domain Eukaryota; kingdom Metazoa; phylum Chordata; class Chondrichthyes; order Rajiformes; family Rajidae; genus Leucoraja; species Leucoraja erinaceus. Next base: position 139,816,489 of record NC_073377.1, on the reverse strand, counting down.
CTGGAGTAACTCAGCGGGACAAGGCTGCATCTCTGGAGAGAAGGAATGGGTGGCGTTTCGGGTCGAGACCCTTCTTCAGACATAGGAACAATCCAGACAGTCCACCACTCCACCCATTCCCCAAGTCCCTGCAAGCTCTTTCCAACTTTCAGTAGCCTTTTGAATGTGCAAAGAGAAACGCGTTTGTTTCTTTTGCCAAACAACTTCACTGTGTGTCCGGCGTTACTCCAGCATTTGTGCGTGTCTGGTTTCGGTGTAAACCACACAAAAGAGCCGCTGTGACTTGTCCCCGGTGAATGAACGCAGCCGCCCCCAGATGTTACAAGGGATCTCACCCTCACCTTTGGTCGCGTCTGCCATGATTCCAAATCGGGACTCGGTGCCTCTCCGCTCCCTTCACCTGCACAGTCCACACTGCACACACTTGTCCTTTGTCCCAGTCGGAGAAGCCACTTCCTGGGACGCCGAGGTTCTGCCCCCACCCACCTCTTCTCCCCGCCTCTCTGGCAACAATTGGCCCACTGGTTGTCAGTCAGCAAGACAGACACACAATGCTGGAGTGACTCAGTGGGACATCCCTCGAGGGAAGGAATGAGCGTATCTGGAGAGAAGGCATAAGATGAAAGTGTCATCTTACAGTAAGAAGGAACTGCACATGCTGGTTTAAGAAAAATATAGACACAAAATACTGGAATAACTCAAGAGAGAGTTAGATTTAGCTCTTATGGCGAACGGGATGAAGGGATATGGTGTAAAAGCAGGAACAGGATACCAATTCTGAATGAGCATTTCTAGAGAGAAGGAATGAGTATCTCTAGAGAGAAGGAATAAGATGACAATGTGTAAGAACGAATGGCACATGCTGATTTAAGCCAAAGATAGACACAAAATGCTGGAGTAACTCAAGAGTTAGATTTAGCTCTTAGGGCTAACGGAATCAATGGATATGGGGTAAAAGCAGGTACAGGGTACTGATTCTGGATGAACGGCAATGAATGGCGGTGCTGGATCGAAGGGCCGAATGGCCTACTCTTGCACCTATTTTCTATGTTTCTAACTCAGTGGGATAGGCCGCATCTCTGAAGAGAAGGAATAAGGTGACAGGTTACAGGTCGAGATCCTCCTTCAGACTGAGAGTCTGGGGAGAGGGAGGCTATAGATATGGAAGGGTATGGTGTGAAAACGACAGTTCAAAGCAGACAGTGTCAAGGTAGAACGGTTCATTGTAAACTGGGGAGAAGGTGACAATGAGGCATACAATCAGTATGCCTGAAGAATGGTCTTGATGCGAAACATGATCCCTTTCCTTCTCTCCAGAGATCTCCCCTTCCTCAGCTCCCCTGCTGTCTCCTCCCCACCCCCAACCTTCTGGCTACTCGTCTTTTTCCCTTTCTTGTCCCCACCCTCCCTCGCCCCTGATCAGTCTGAAGAAGGGTTTCGGCTCGAATCGTTGCCTATGTCCTTCGCTCCATAGATGCTGCTGCACCAGCTGAGTTTCTCCAGCTTTTCTGTGTAACCTCTTGCCTGTCCCGCTGAGTTACTCCAGCATTTTGTGTCTATCTTCGGTGTAAAGCAGCATCTGCAGTTCCTTCCTACACAATCAGTAAAATTAATCAAGAGGACAGTGAAACCAGTCAAAGAACTAGGGTAGGGGAGGGATTGGAGGAACAGCATCTCATATTTCGCTTGGGCAGCTTACAACCAAGAGGTATGAATACTATTTTCTCTAATTTCAAGTAACCCTTGCATAGCCTCTCTCTCCCACCCTAGTTATCCTACTAGTTTCACTGTCCTCCTGATTAATTTTACTGATTGTGTGCCTCCTTGTCACCTTCCCCTCAGTCAACAATGAACCATTCTACATTTCCTTGATCATCATCTGCTTTGACCTGTGTTGGAAGGAACTGCAGATGCTAGTTTACACCAAAGACACACACACAGTGCTGGAGTAACTCAGCGGGGCAGGCAGCATCTCTAGAGTGAAGGAAAGGGTGACGCTGTGAATCAAGACCCTTCTTCAGCCTGAGAATCAGGGGAAATGGAACAAGAGAAATAGATGGCGATACAGAAAGATATAAAACAACAAAGAAATGAAAGGCATGCAAAATAAGTAACGATGATCATGGAAATGGTCTATTGTTGGCTGCGGGCTAATTGATAACGAGTTATACGGACAATGAAACTCACCAGGACGCCAATAGATTGGGGAAGGACGGAGAGAGAAGGATGCAAGGGTTACTTGAGGTATAGGAACATCTCCTGCAGTTGTCTGGGGAGGGGCTAGTTTGGGTGGGAAGGGTGAGCTAACCAAGGAGTTGTGGAGGGATCGGTCGCTGCGGAAGGTGGAAAGGGATGGAGATAGGAAGCTGTGAATAGTGATGGGAACCTGTTGGAGGTGGCGAAAAATTGTTACTTTTTTGCATATCTTCCATTTCTATATCTCTCTATATCGCTGCCTAGATCTCTCGTTTCCCTTTCCCCAGACTCTCAGTCTGAAGAAGGGTCTCCCATACCTGAAACGTCACCCATTCCTTCTCTCCAGAGATGCTGCTTGTCCCGCTGAGTTACTCCAGTTTTTTGGGTCTATTGTTGTTTGCATTGATCTGTCCTTTTCACACCTTACCCTTCCATATCTCGAGTCTCCCTTTCCCCTGACTCGATGTCTGAAGAAGGGTCACAACCCGAAACCTCACCCATTCCTTCTCTCCAGAGATGCTGCCTGACCCGCTGAGTTGCTCCAGCATTTTGTGTCTATCTTCACATGAAATTTGATAGTGTTGTGGATTGTGCGGAAAGTGGTCTACAGTACGTCTGAGGCAGAATATAGATTAGATGGAAGGTTAGATGAAGCATTGGAAAATATAATTTTATCTTGAGAAGTGTAAGGTGGTGCAACTGGGAAGTCAAATAGTGGTTTGATACAGTAAATAGTAGGATATTTAAAAATATCGATGGACAGAAACCAAGGACTCCAAGTTCATAGTTCCCTGGGAGTGGCAATACAGTTCAGTAGAAGGCACATAGAAAGCTTGCCTTCATAGGTTGGGGTATAGAATATGTTACAACTTGGGTGGCACAGCGGTAGAGTTGCTGCTTTACAGCACTTACAGCGCCAGAGACCCCGGTTCGATCCTGACTACGGGTGCCGTCTGTACAGAGTTTGTACATTTTCCCCATGTCCAGCGCGGCTTTTCTCCCAGATCTTCGGTTTCCTCCCACGCTGTTTGGAGGTTAATTCGTCAAGTCAAGTTTATTCGTCACATACACATACGAGATGTGCAGTGAAATGAAAAGTGGCAATGCTCGCGGACTTTGTGCAAAAAGACAAGCAAACAAACAACCAAACAAACTACAGACAGAATGTAACAGAATCACGTTCTTTTTCATATTAAATATTGTGGGCGGAAGGAAAAAGGGAAAAAAACAGCCATTTAATAAAAAAGAAAAAAGCAGTATAGTGGTTCAGTAAAGTTAGTCCCTGGTGAGATAGGAGTTTACAGTCCTAATGACCTCTGGGAAGAAGGTTCTTCTCAACCTCTCCGTTCTCACAGCATGGCAACAGAGGCCTTTGCCTGACAGTAGCAGCTGGAACAGTCCGTTGTTTTGGCTTGGTATATTAAAAAAATAATTTCCCTAGTGTAGGATATTGTTGATGTGCAGGGATCGCTGGTTGGCGCAGACTCAGTGGGCCGAAGAGCCTGTTTCCACGCTGTATCTCACAGCTAAACTAAACTAAAATTACTACCAAACACTGTTTAGGCCACTCTTGGATTGTTGTCTGCATTTCGGGTCACCACACCATAGAGAATGCAGAGAAGATTAATCAGCTTGTTAACTGGATAGGGGTCTTTAGTTATGGAGGGGGATTGAATAGGGTGGGCTTATTTTTGCTGCAAAGGAGTCTGAAGGGTCGCCTGATAGCAGTATATAAGACTATGGGAGGCAGAGGCAGAGTAGATAATACAAATCTTTTTCCCGTGGTGGTGGTGGTATCAAAAATGAAAGGGTGTAGGGTTTAAGATGAGAGGAAGGGGTTTTAATGGGGATTTTAGAGGTAAGTTTGCTTTTGGTTGATGTCTAGAATGGTAATGGTTGAATTAGATGCAATTACAACGTGTAAGACATTTAGACAGACATTTGTTGGCAAGGATAGAAGATTTGTTCATATTGATCCATATCCCAATATTCCCTGCTTTCCTGTTTTTGAAGTCTGCTTTCCTGTTTTTGTTCCTGTTTTACCGAGCAGGAAGTGTTGCTGCCAATTTGTACAGATGGTGGTCTGTTGATGAGGAAATTATGGTGTCATATGCCGAGCTGTAGTCTATAAACTGACGTATATGCGTTTTTATTGTCCAAGTGGTCCAGTGCAGAGTGGAGAGCCAGTGAGGTTTCATCCTCTGTTAACCTGGTGTGGTTGTTGTCAAATTGTGGTGGATTGAGGTTCTTGTTGAGGTAGGAGTTGATATACGTCATTACCAACTTCTCAAAGCTCTTCATCACCACGGACGTTAGTGCCACCGGTCTGTAGTCATTGATCCATGTCACCTTACTCTTCTTGGGCATCGGTATTATTGATGCCTTTTTTAAAGTAGGTGGGAACCTCAGACATCAGTAATGAGAGGTTGAAGATGTCCGCAGAAACTCCAGCTTGTCTGCACAGGATTTAAGAACGCTACTCGGTCTAGCATCAGCTCCAGATGCTTTCTGAGGGTTCAGCACCCTGAAGGATCTTCTGACGGCCTCCATGATTGAGATTGTAATACCATCAGGGACTGGGAAGTCACATCAGTGCTTCGAACGCATTGTGCTCGTCTGGGAGTGATGCTTCGCTGTCACTTAAGCTGCACCCTATCCAGCTTATGGCATCCTTTGTATAATTAGCCCACTAGAACTGCACAAATACTCCAAGCAAAGCACAACAAAATGTCCTGTTTCTGCTGTTAGTCTCATTAGAGTGATGAACAGTTGGAATGGAGTTATAGTTACTGGATAGACTTGGATTGTTTTCTCTGGAGCGTCAGAGATTGAGGGGAGACTTAATAGAAGTATATAAAATTATGAGAGGCATAGGCAGTCTGAACCATTCTCCTAGGCTGGGAAATGTCAAACACTAGAAGGCATAGCTTTAAGTTATGAGGGGGAAAGTTTAATGGAAAGGTGCAAGGCAGGTTTTATACATGGAGAATGGTGGGGCCATGAAAGCATTGCCAGGGATGGTGGTGGAGGCAGATCCAAAAGTGGTGCTTAAGAGGCTTTTCAATATAGTGGGAGAAAGATCATGTGTAAGCAGATGACATCAGTTGCTATCATGTTCTGCACTGACATTATGGGCCGAAGGGCCTGTTCCAATGCTTTAAGGGCCTGTCCAACTAGGCGATTTATTAGGCGACTGTCATAGTTGTAGCAGGTCGTCGAAAAACCTGCGACTGGACTAATGGGCCTGTCCCACTTAGGCGATTTTTTAGGCGACTGCCGGCGACTACGACAATGGAATTCACCAAAGTCAGCACTGACGACAACCTACGCCATCCTGGCAACAACCTACGACAGCACCTACATCAGGAGAAGACAAGCTACGACAAGCCCACGGTCGGCGACTGTCGACGAAAAGTTTTGAACATTTCAAAATCCAGCGGCGACCAGAAAAACGTTACGACTCGTTGGGCAACTAAGGAGACTCCACACGACCATACAGGCGACACCCCAACGACCGCGTGGCGACAGCCTAGTCACGGGCAGTCGCCTCAAAAATAGCCAAAGTGGGACAGGCCCTTTACTGTTCTATGTTATATGTTAAAAGAAGATAGCACCATTTAAGGGGAACGCAGACAGGTGAATGAACAGGCAGGGTATTAGAGGGATATGCATCACCTGTAGGCAGACGGGATTAATTTAATTTGGCATTATGGTCAACATTAAACTGTACAACTCCTCCCGCTTCTGTCATGGGGTAGACTGAATCCCCTTCCCCCTCTCCCTCCTCATGTATTTTGTGTTTAATGACTGTTGGCAGATCAATTTCCCGACTGGGATAACTAAAGTTCTACTCATTGTATTGTAAAGACATCTTAGACCAAAAGGCTTTTCTAGTGGTCTGGGTGTGCTGTGTTTTAAGGTCATAATACAAGATGTGAGGTAACTTGGAAGAGTGTGATTTTTGATGGAACAAATTTGTCTATATCTCTCTGACTCACTCTGCATATCCAGTAATTTGGGTGGAAGGTAATGGCTTGGGATTTCAAGGCACATTACATTATTCTCTATCAATATGTGATGACATTGTTAATTCAGCCTGTAAGTGGAGTGGAAGATACCGTATAACCATATATATAACCATATAACAATTACAGCACGGAAACAGGCCATCTCGGCCCTTCTAGTCCGTGCCGAACACTTATTCTCCCCAAGTCCCATCTACCTGCACTCAGACCATAACCCTCCATTCCTTTCCTTTCCATATAACTATCCAATTTAATTTTAAATGATAAAATCGAACCTGCCTCCACCACCTCCACTGGAAGCTCATTCCACAAAAAATCTTCACGAGTCTTCACGAGCTTACCGCGTTTGCCGAGTACCTGCCGTTAGCGTTACGAGCCGCTAAGTGACATCCCAAGCTCCGACGTACCCGCTACGTATATTCTACGTGCTACCTCAAGTTTGATTTTTTTTAAACTCGGGAGAGCTCTTGAATTACCCCGTACAGTGGGACAGGCTCTTAACTCAGCGGGTGAGGCAGCATCTCTAGAGAGAAGGAATGGGCAGTTTCAGGTTCGAGACCTTTCTTCAAACATTTCTTCATTTCTTCAGACATAAAATTCAGAAATTTGGATATGATATTAACTTGCTTGAACATGAAGTCCAGATTAAAATCATCACCGACCCGTGCTTAAAATGAACATGTACAGAAAATTAAAATGTACGAGCTATAGGGCTGTAAGGAAAAAATATTTTCAATTCATATTTAGGCAGGCAATTGATGTGGTCCATTTTCTCTATAGTCTGGTTGCATGCCAAGTTTCAGTAATGTAGTAATATCTCCAAATGCTGCAACTCAGAACTCTTCCCATCAAAACACCAGAGCGGCATGGTGGCATGGCGGGAGAACTGCTGCCGTACAGTGCCAGAGGCCCAGGTTCAATCCCGACTATGGGTGCTGCCTGTACGGAGTTTGTACGATCTCCCCCTGACCTGAATGGGTTTTCTCCGGTTTCCTCCCACACTCCAAAGACTTGTAGACTAATTGGTTTGGTATAAGTCCCTGCTCCCTGCTGATCACCAACCCCTCTCACTCACCCCCTACGACGTGTACGTGGCACTGAGTAGGACTAATACACGTAAAGCTGCTGGCCCTGACGGCATCCCCGGACACGTGCTCAGGGCCTGTGCTGTGCAGCTGACAGACGTCTGGATTGACATCTTCAACCTGTCACTTGCCCAAGCAGTTGTGCCCACATGCCTTAAAACCACCTCCATCGTGCCGGTGCCAAAACACTCCACTGCGGCAAGCCTCAACGACTTCCGCCCAGTTGCACTTACTCCCATCATCACCAAGTGCTTCGTGAGGCTGGTCCTGGCCCACCTCAAAAGCTGCCTACCCCCCACACTGGATCCCATTCAGTTTGCCTACTGCAAGAACAGGAGTACGGAGGATGCCATCTCAACGGCACTTCACTCCGCCCTCTCCCATCTCGACAACAGGGACACTTACGTAAGAATGCTGTTCATCGATTACAGCTCAGCATTCAACACCATTATACCCTCTAAACTGATCACCAAACTCGGTAACCTGGGCATCGACCCCTCCCTCTGCAACTGGATACTGAACTTTCTAACCAACAGATCCCAGTCTGTGAGGTTAGACAAGCACACCTCTTCAACCCTCACCCTGAACACCGGCGTTCCACAGGGCTGTGTGCTGAGCCCCCTCCTCTACTCCCTCTTCACCTATGACTGCACACCTGTACATGGTACTAACACCATCATCAAGTATGCAGATGATACAACGGTGATTGGCCTCATCAGCAACAACGATGAGTCGGCCTATAGGGAAGAGGTCCAGCTCCTAACAGCATGGTACGCTGACAACAACCTGGCCCTTAACTCCAAGAAGACCAAGGAGCTCATTGTAGACTTCAGGAAGTCCAGAGGCGGCACGCACACCCCCATCCACATTAACGGGATGGAGGTGGAACGTGTTTCTAGCTTCAGGTTCCTGGGAGTCAACATCTCCGATGACCTCTCTTGGACCCACAATACCTCAACTCTGGTCAAGAAGGCTCACCAGCGTTTCTTCTTCCTGAGGAGACTGAAGAAGGTCCATCTGTCTCCTCAGATCCTGGTGAACTTCTACCATCGAGAGCATCCTTACCGTATCACAGTATGGCGTGGCAACTGCTCTGTCTCCGACCGGAAAGCACTGCAGAGGTTGGTGAAAATTGCACAACGCATCACCGGTACCTCACTCCCCTCCATTGAGTCTGCCCAAAGCAAGCGTTGTCTGCGAAGGGCCCTCAGCATCGCCAAGGACTGCTCTCACCCCAACCATAGACTGTTTACCCTCCTACCATCTGGGAGGCGCTACAGGTCTCTCCTTTGCCGGACCAGCAGGTCGAGGAACAGCTTCTTCCCTGCGGCTGTCACATTACTCAACAACGTACCTCGGTGATTGCCAATCACCCCCCCCCCGGACACTCCTCCCACCAGGAAAACACTATGACTATGCATGTAAATAGATTTATTTATTATCATATTCTATGTCGCTCTTCCAGGGAGATGCTAACTGCATTTTGTTGCCTCTGTACTGTACACTGACAATGACAATTAAAGTTGAATCTGATCTGAATCTGATAAATGTAAATTGTCCTTAGTGTGTGTAGGATAGTGTTAGTATGCGGGGATCCTCGACCGGCACAGACTCAGTGGGCCAAAGGGCCTGTTTCCACGCTGTATGTCTAAAACTAAAACTAAATCAAAACGCTTGTTGATGAAAATGGATGAGACTGGGCCTGTGGGTATAATTGGGTTAGAGTGTAGAGGCTGGATAATTACAGAGGCAGAGGCTTGCAAAGTAAATGATCACCCGCACCGTTCCCTTGGGGTACGGTGACAAATTTGACAGATTAAAAGCTGGAAAGAGTGCAGGGTAAATTTACGAGGACGTTGCGAGGACTCAGTGAACTGAATTATAGGAACAGGTGGTGCAGGCTAGAATTTCATTCCTTGGCGTGCAGGACGCTAAAGGGCCTGTCACACTTACGCGACTTTTTCGGCAACTGCCGGCATCCGTCATAGGTCATTACAGGGTCACCGAAAATGTTCAACATGTTGAAAATCCAGCGGCGACCAGAACAAGGTACGACTCTTTGGGCGACTACTCACGAACACACAGGCTTCACCCCGCGACATGTCGCCAGGGTGTCGCATAAATGGTCAAGAGTAGTCTCCTCAGTCGCCCAAATTGATTAGTAGGACTGGATGTTACAATCCCTACAGTTCTTCACCACAACTGACACCCGGTATTCTTGGGGGTGACCACTAAGTAATTTGCTACTAATCAGACACATCTTCAGTTGTGTACCTCAACATGACTGGGTGTTTCGGCCTTTTATCACAAGGCACCCTCAGTCGAGGCAGGCCCACCGCAGGGTGATCAGCCCTGGGTGTGTGTCTTATGGTTAGCCTCTAGATGGTCACGTGGCAGCCCTGACAGCATCTTTTCTCTTCAGTCACAGCCAGTGACTGCTCCATTCTGCTTTTTTCTTTCCATCTTTCTCTCTACCACTGACTGTGGCTGGTTGGGCTCTGGACTCGTGTCCGTTGGTGGGACAGTACTTGGTTGAGCTTTGCCTGGGGTGCTGATACCCTGTGGACTGTGGTGATTAACCTGCCAAAGAGTCGTAGCGTTTATCTGGTCGCTGCTGAATTTTCAACATGTTGAACATATTCCACGACCTATGACGGGTGCTGGCAGTCGCCGAGAAAATCGCGTAAGTAGGACAGGCCCTTAAGGGTTTATATTATATAGGTTTGTATAAAATCTTGATGGGAACACACAGGGTAATTGCACACATTCTTTTTGCCAAGGCAGGGGAATCAAGAACTAGAGGGCATAGGTTTAAGATGAGAGGGAATGGAGAGGGAATCTGAGGGCAACATGTTCACCAGAGGGTGGTGTGTTAATGCCAGATGAAGTAATTGAGGCAGGTATGACAACATTTAAAAGACGGAAGTAAAGAAGGGTCCCGACTGAAACATCACCAACCCATGTTCTCCACAGTTGCTGGCTGACCCGCTGAGTTACTCCAGTACTCTGTGTCCTTTTGTGTAAACCAACATCTGCAATTCCTTGTTTCACCATTTAAAAGATATTTGGGCAGGTACATGAACAGTGAAGCTTCAGAGGAATATGGGCAAAGGAGGTTAGCTCGGATGGGGCAGTTTGGTTGGCATGGACATAATCGGCCAGAGGGCGGTTTCCATGATGTATGACTCTTGGACTGTGGTGTGATTAGGGAAGAATACCACATAATGTATTATTAATATGTTTGCATACATGATAATTGCTTGCAACATCACTGATGGTGAATTTGGAATTCCAGATATTAAAACATAGAACGGTACAGCAGAATAACGGGTCCTTCAGTCTGAACAAGGGTCGCAACCTGAAATGGGATACACATCACTTCTCGCCATAGATGCTGCCAGTCCTGTTGAGTTACTCCAGCTTTTTGTGTCTATCTTCAGCCCACAATGTCTGTGCTGAACATAATGCCACCACCACCACCTCTTACCGACTGGTACATAAACTGTGTCCTTTCATTCCTTGTATATCCATATGCCTAGCCAAAAGTCTCTGAAATGCCACTATCATATTTGCCTCAACCACCAACCCTGGCAACATGTTCCAGGCACTCACCACCCTCTGTGTAAAAAAGTTGCCCTGCTTTAAACTTGACCCTCTCTCTTCAAAGCTATGCCTAGAATTTGATATATCCATCCTGCAAAAAGTTTGCGGAGATTTGTGACTTGCCCTCCAACCGTATATTGGAGCGGGCTAGATTCTTTACAAGAAAACAGCAACCTGAGGAACCTGTTGAATGTTTTATCGCTGACCTGCGCTATCATGCTCAGCGCTGCCGTTTTGAGAATATGCGGGATCAGCTCACCAGAGACATGTTGGTCACCGGCATGCTCGACCAGAAGCTACGCGCAGAGCTGCTGCGCAGACCAGATCTCACCCTAACTGAGGCTATGCATGCATGTCGTATAGCTGAGGTGGTGGAACCGCTACATGGGCAGAGGGGATCTGATAATCGGACTGTTAATCTGACCGGTGTTGCCATGCCTCGCCGCTAACAAAACAATGCTCGCCCTGAACCGCAGTTGTCCTATGCCGCTCGGGTTCCGTTGGTCAGGAAATGCCCCAACTGCAATTATATACACTCGATGCAGTCGTAATGCCCTGCATTTGGGAAAGCTTGCAACTTCTGCAAAAAGATGAACCATTTTTCAGCTGCTTGTCACTCCCGTGGGAACGTTCCTCCAGCTCCGAGACAAATTTTAAACAACCTTCAACAAGCTGATAACGAATTCGCTTCAGAATAGCCTTTTATATGTCATTCAGACCGAAGTCTGAACGAAATTTAAGCAGTCATACATACAATAAAAAACAACAATAAACACATATTAACATCCACCACAGTGAGGCCACCAACATCTCCTCACTGTGATGGAGGCAAAAGTCTTACGTCTGCAGTCTCTTCCCTCCTCTTCTCCCTCTGCGCTGAGGCTATACCCCCCTCGGGCGATGTTATAACAATCCCGCGGCTCAACACCGCGGCCCGGGGTGGTCGTAGCTGCAGCCCACCCAGACCTGCAGACGCAGCCGCTGGCCCGCGGCCGAACCCCGGACTCAGGCCACCGCCGCCAGAACACCGTCCCAGCCACCCTCACGTGAGTAACTGTCGACTTCAGCCTCGGGCCGGGCCGCCCCGACATGGGCGCCGAACCTCCCCCGAACCTCCTCCCGGGCCGGGCCGCCCCGACACGGGCATCGAACCTCCCCTTCGGCCGGGCCGGCCCCCCGACTCGGGCGTTGCTTCTTCCCCGGGCCGGGCCGACTCGGGCGTTGCTCCTCCCTTCGGCCGGGCCGCCCCGACATGGGCGCCGAACCTCCCTCGGGCTACGAGCGCCGCACCTCCCCGAGCTCGGCCGCTCCGACGGGAGCCTCGTTCCATCTCGGGCTGGCCGCTCCTCTCTTGTTTCACGGACCGCCCTCACGGGAGCGAACTCAGGGCGAGTCCTGACGTTCTCTGCCTCTGGAGCCTCGAGGTCACCAGCTCCACTTAGGCCTCAGCGCCGACGGAGGCAGAGAAGGGGAATACGACAGAAAAGTCGCATTCCCCCGCAGGGAGAGACTGCACACCCCGTTCCACCCCCCCCCCCCCCCAAATCACCACTAAAAAACCAAAAACTAGACTAACCAAACAGAATAAACAACACAAAAAACACAAAACAAACAGGACTGCCGATGAGCCGCTGCAGCCAGAGCCGTGCCGCCACTTTCCGGATTCACAGCCTTCTGTCGACACTGCCATTGACTCTGAATCCAGCATCTCCATGGGAGATGCCAGTGTTTACACTCTCCTCCACAACCAATCTCGCCTCACCGATCCTTCTGTGCTTGTTACTGTCAACAACAAATCCTTTACGGCCAAGCTAGATACTGGTGCCAAGGTCAATGTTATGTCAACATCCTTGTTCAGGAAGATAAGGAATAATGAGCTGTTAACTGCTGATCCCTCCATTTTACGTGCTTATGGGGGAGAAGTGCTAAAACCTGTGGGGAGGGCTACCTTCCACTGTGTGCTGAAGAAATCTTCACGTGACCTATCTTTCTTCATCCTTGACTGTGACTGTGTGACTCTGCTGAGCAATCAGGCGTGTCAGGATCTCGGGCTGGTGTCCTTTGACCGCACTGTTCACGAAGTGCGGGCGATGCTGGATCCACTCTCCGAGTACCCTGACCTATTCAACGATGAGCTGGGCAAGCTGCCCCTGGTATACAGGATCGCAACTGACCTGTCGGTCACACCAGTGATCCGGCCTCCACACAGGATGTCGTTTGCCATGAAAGGCAAGGTCGAAGCCATGCTAAAGAAAATGGTTGACATGGGAGTGCTTGCAGCTGTTAGCGACCCCACCAAGTGGGTTTCCACAATGGTCGCGACCATGAAGAAGGGTAAGAGCGAGATACGGGTGTGCATCAACCCCAAAGACTTAAATCTGGCAATAAGACGTCCTCACTACCCGATGAGGACTGTAGAAGATGTCGCTGCCCAGGTCGGCCAGGCCATGGTGTTCTCCGTCCTCGATGCCAGGAGCTCATTCTGGCAAATACCTCTAGACAAACGCTGCTCGGACTTAACTACTTTTGGCACCCCCTTCGGAAGATTCAGATTTTTGCGGATGCCGTTCGGCATCAACTCTGCCAGTGAAGTGTTTCAACGCTCCATGGAGCAACTGTTTGCCGGCCTGCCATGTGCCATTATTGTGGATGACATCCTGGTCTACGGTAAGGATGCTACTGAGCATGACCGCAACCTCCGACGGATTCTAGACCGCGCTCGCCAGATCAACTTAAAACTCAACCTGTCAAAGTGCAAGTTCCGTGTAGCTGAAGTACCCTATGTTGGCCACATCTTCACGGCCCACGGACTGAAACCTGATCCGCAGAAAACCAACGCTATCACCGAGATGCCTGCCCCTATCGACATACCCAGCCTGCAGCGTTTCCTGGGCATGGTCAACTATCTGGGGAAGTTCATCCCTGACCTCAGCGAACTGAGCGCGCCCCTGCGGCAACTGACGAAAAAGGACATTGCCTGGTCCTGGTTCCCTGGCAGGCTTTCGACCTTCTAAAGACAAGGCTGATTAACACACCCACTCTCTAGTTTTTCGATCTGCAACGTCCCATTGTGGTTACGTGTGATGCCTCTCGTTTCGGACGGCGCAGCTTGCCTGCAACTCCATGATGATGGCTCGCTACAGCCCGTTTCTTATGCCTCGCGCACCATGACAGACACTGAGCAGCACTATGCACAAATTGAGAAGGAGCTTCTTGCGGTTGTCTTCGCCTGCTCCAAGTTCAAGGACTTCCTTTTCAGTACCAGATTCACCATCGAGACAGATCATCAGCCCTTGGTGACCATCCTCAACAAACCCATTCATGTTGCTCCTGCGAGACTACAGCGCATGATGCTACAGCTCCAGCGGTTCGACTTTCTGATTGTGTACAAGAGGGGCACCGAGATGCATGTTGCCGACGCGCTGTCCTGGGCCCCCCGGTCCTCCTGTGACAGACACCCCTACGAGCAGGAGGATCTGCAGGTACTCAATGTCAACTTCATTCCCTCTAAACAGCTGCAGTGCCTGTTTGAGCACACCGCCAACGACCCTGACCTGCAACAGCTTGCAGCTGTCATCCGGCGCGGGTGGCCCAGCAGATGCACCTCGTTGCCTGGGCGCCCACCCTTTCTTTCTGGTTCGCGATGAGCTTGTGCTCCGGGACGGCATCGTCATCAAGGGTCACAAGGTGGTCGTCCCTGCCTCCCTATACGATTCGTACTACAAAGCTGCCCACATGGGGCATCCCGGAGCTGATGCCACCATCTCACATGTCCAGGAACAATACTACTGGCCCGGCATGGCCAAGTACATTCAAGCCCGGGTAGCTTCCTGTCCTGAATGCAACACCCTGGCCCCGCACCAGCAACGCCAGCCACTTCTGCAGCAGCCTGCGCCTGCCCTGCCCTGGTCCTCGCTAGCTGCCAACCTATTTGAATGGCGAGGCAAGCATTGCCTGGTATTGGTTGATTCATACTCCAACTGCTTTGAAGTGGACCTTCTCCCTGCTATCACCTCTGAAATGGTTATCAGTAAGCTGCGCCGGCATTTTGCTACTTTTGGTTCCCCAGTCCGTTTGCAGACCGACAACGGCCGACAATTCACCAGTGCCGAATTCCAGGCTTTCGCAGTGAGGTGGAACTTTACCCACTATACCAGCAGCCCCGATTACCCGCAGAGCAATGGCCTGGCCGAGCGCGCTGTCGTCCGCAGTGCCAAGAATTTACTCGAGCAGTCTCGCCTCTCCAATGGTGATTTCTACCAAAGTCTACTCAACCTTCGCAACATCTCACGGGACTCTACCATGCGATCTCCTGCCCAGCGTCTGATGTCCCGTGTTCTTCGCCCACCGATGCCGATCGCCCAACGGTCCCTTGTGCCTAAGGCCCTCCATCCTGCAGCCGTCCAGCAACGGATTGCTTACAAGCATGAGATACAGCGCCGCTCACATGACAAGTCCTGCCGCCCGCTCTCACCACTACTGCCTGGCCAGATCGTCCGCATGCAGACCACCACCGGGTTCTCCCGGCTCGCAACCGTTGTTGGTGTGGATGATTCCCCACGATCTTACCTGGTGGACTGTATACCGCTGCAGCCGCCAGCACCTGCTGGCCATCAATGAGCCTCAGCCTCCTTCTGCGGATCCCTACGCGCCTTCGTTGTGTTTCGAGCCTGTCATCTCTCCTTTCCCCGAAGATAACTGCTGGCCCCGGTCGGTTCGTTTGCCGCGTTCTCCTCCCACTGCTCTTCCTGGTTCCGGGCGACCCATCCCATCCCCTGCACGTTCTCCTTATCCTCCTTCTTCCCCGTCTCCTCCTCCTATCTCACCCGCCCCGCTTGGGTCACCTCCTGCTATCCCGGTTGGGTCTCCACTGACTTTCTCCTTCCCAGCTGCTACTGCCCCGCCTCCTCTTTTATCTGGTGGGGAGGGTGATGGTGCTGTACGCACACGCTCAGGTCGGGTTGTCAAACCTCCTGTTCGCTACGGTCATTTTGATTAATTTGGCATGTATTGTATAATCACACTGCCACTGTTATTATTTCATTTTAAATTTCTAAGGGAAAGGATGTAGATGGTTTATGCATGCAACCTATAATGTAGCTACCTCAATGCCACTAACCACGCCCAGTCATTTCAGTATAACTGTGGTGTCTTCCCTTTGCTCCGCCCCTGGTTCCAGTATGCCTGAAGACTATGTGCAGTCAGTACTGGAACGTGTTTAACATGCTTTGTAATAAAAGAGTTAGTAAAGATCACAGTTGTCAGACTGGCTCCTTTACAATTACCTACACAGATACAGTGCTAATGAAGAGTCCATGACTGGAAGCATTGATTCTCTTTCTCTCTTCACTGATGATGCTTGACCTGTTGAATGCTTGCAGTAGTTTTTTGCTTATGTATTGAAGACATTATTTGGCATAAACTTTACATGGATGAATGTTAAGGCCTGTTAGTAATACAAAACTCTCTGATCCGTCATCATTCAGCAAAATACACTTGACACACAGTAAGACGAGGGAGGGAGATAACGCTTGCAAATTTACTGTTTAATCTTGATCCAACTTTTGTTTCAAGTGGATTGGGATTTTTATTTGTACTAATCTGGTGAGATTTTATTTCCTAATATTGAAAATATTGTTATTTTTTCAAGATGACACAAAGACGTTGTGAGGACACATATTTATTAGCAGTACTGAATGTTAATATATAGCAGGTTCTATATCTCAATATCTTTTCTCCTTCCTAATATCACAGAACCGATTGTGACTGTGACTGTTTTTTGAATGGTGCTTAATTTTTGGTTTTAATAATCTTTCTGGTGAAAACATGAGTCGCAAAGTATGCATTAGATGCAGGAAACATGTGCCACTGTAACTGAAGTTGACACGAAAACATTCAGATGTTATATTTACTAATAATATGTCTACCAACATTTTTGGATATCCACTCAAAGTAATGGGACACTTTTGTGTAAACACCAGGAAATCCTTGTGCCCCACATTCTTTTCCCCAGCTAACTATTCCCCACACATAGGCATTATTTCTTTCATCGCTACAGACTAAAGGACCTCCAGAATCTCCTTTGCACGAGTCGATTTTTCCTTCCAGTTTTCCTAGACAAGAAAATGAAAATGAAAACAATTGTAAAGATCTTAAACTTTATAAAAAATTGAATTCAAAAGTTTGCGTGCATTTGGGTGACCTAAAGTAAAAATTATATATTTCATTTTTTACTGGTGAACTTTGACACATCGGGATCAATTTGAGTAATTGGATATTTCAGATTGAATTGAAAGCATTAAATAATTTGCAGAATATTAACAACAATATATGAATCAGGGATGCAAACTAAGTATGAACAAGCAACTGCAGATGCTGATTAATAAACAGAAGGACACAAAGTGCTGGAGTAACTCAGAAGGTCAGGCAGCATCTCCGGAGAACATGAATTTGGGCGTCTTTCGGTCTGAAGAAGGTTCTCGACCCAAAACGTCACGAATCCATGTTCTATGGAGATGCCCGTCTGACCTGCTGAGTAACTACATCACTTTGTGAACTGTGGTGCAGAAGCTAAGAATGTAGTGCTTTCAGGAAACCAGCAATTACATAATTTGATAAATTTGTTGTGTCGTTCCATGATATGAAATTCCAAGGCTTTAGAAACTCTGTATGTTCCTTTTTGATCCCGTTCAATTTGATAGTGCAGTTTCATTGGAGTTCTAAGGATTTTTTCTCCATTGTCTTATCGGTGTTATGGCACGAAAAAGTATTGAATACTTGGGCCAATGTGGCTCAGCTGAAAAGCTCTGTAGTTGTGGGATGGTCCCTTCCAGAGCTTCTGCCTCACAGAGACATGAGTTCAATACTGCCTGTGTGCATGTTCTCCCTGGGATATGTGTGGATTTGTAGATTGTAAATTGCCCCTAGTGTGTAGGGAGTGGATGGGAAAGTGGAATAACATAGGGATCTAGGATTACTGGTGCATGGTTCCTTAAAGGTCGAGTCGCAGGTGGTCAAAATGGCATTTGGCACTTTGGCCTTCATCAGTCAGAGTATTCAGTATAGAAGTTGGTGAGACTGCATTTTGAGTATTGTGTTCAGTTCTGGGTACCATGTTATAGGAAATATATTGTCAAGCTTGAAAGGGTTCAGAAAAGATTTACGAGGGTGTTGCCAGGACTGGAGGATGTGAGCTATAGGGAGAGGTTGAGTAGGGTGGGTCTCTATTCCATGGAGTTCAGGAAGATATATATCATAGAGGTGTACAAAATCATGAGAGGAATAGATCGGGTAGATGCACAGTCTTTTGTCCAGAGTAACGCTGTGATATAAATTTACCTTCAGCTATTCCCCAACCTGATACGATGCAGGTCTTGTTAGGTGTAAATAAGTAATTAGACCAGTGAATGGTAGGCCTCTAGGGAGTGTTGTAGAGCAGAGGGATCTAGAAGTACAGGTGTATGGTTCCTTGAACGTCAAGTCGCAGGTAGATAAAGTGGTCAAAATGGCTTTTTGCACTTTGGCCTTCATCAGTCAGAGTATTGAATATAGAAGTTGAGAAGTCATGTTGCAGTTGTATAATACGTTGGTGAGACCGCATTTAGAATATTGTGTTCAGTTCTGGGCACCGTGTTATAGGAAAGATGTCAAGCTTGAAATGGTACAGAAAAGATTTACAAGGGTGTTGCCAGGACTAGAGGCTGTGAGCTATAGGGAGAGGTTGAGTAGGCTGGGTCTCTATTCCATGGAGCGCAGGAGGATGAGGGGAGATCTTAGAGGTATACAAAATCATGAGAGGAATAGATCGGGTAGATGCACAGAATCTTTTGCCTAGAGTAGGAGAATCGAGGACTAGAGGACATAGGTTCGAGGTGAAGTGGAAAAGATTTAATAGGAATCCGAGGGGTATCTTTTTCGCACAAAGGGTGGTGGGTGTATGGAACAAGCTGCCAGAGGAGGTAGTTGAGGCTGGGGACTATCCCATCGTTTAAGAAACAGTTAGAAAAGTACATGGATAGGACAGGTTTGGAGGGATATGAACCAAGCGCTGGCAAGTGCATTATCTTTATTCTTTTACTTTTTTTAATTTCTCATCAACTGAACCAGCATCAACTAGACGAGTATTTACTCCTCATCCCTAAATCCTTCAACTGATAAGCTTGCTGCCATTGCAGGAAGCAGTTTCGGGGTAACCATATTGCTGTGGTTCTGGATTTTCATAGGAATCAAAAGGCATACTGGCATCACATCCTACGCACCATAAATCAATCACTTTCTGATTCATTTAGTGCCACAGATCTGACCATTTCTGGCCCAAACTGATTTCCATGATTGAGATCAAAGTTTTAATCTTACCTGCACATAGCATTCCTTCAAAAAAAGCAGATTGGTAAATTGCTGCACAGTTTCCAATAATTTCAATATCGGCATAACGAAGAACGTTCACGCGAACGCCATCTATAAATGGAAAACAGAGCAATATGACAACACTACAATTAAATATTACGTTATTTAAAACAATTTGTGCATATTCATAGTTCCCCCCAATTTAATACCTGAACTATTGAGAATGGAATTAAGAGAATATTGAATAATTGTCCCATAGATGATTTAATTTAATGTTTAATCCAGATACCCAGCATGTCCCTTGATAGAGAATACAAATATTTACCACCGTCTAAAGATGAGTTGTCCAATTATGGCCAAGCTTTCTGAAACTTATAACACTTCCACAAAAAACTAAAGGTGACAGATTTCTAACTAGAGGAAGTGTAAATGTTTATGCATGTAACATCGTACGTCCACTTATCTTTGGCAGAAATATGTGTGCATTTATTTTGGAATGTGCTTATGCACTTGTTAATATTAGTGTGTACATTTGTTATGTGTTTACTGGGTGATTTTGTTTATGCTGGCCAGTGTACATTCAACTGTGTGTTTCAGAAAGAACTGCAGATGCTGGAATAATTGAAGGTAGACTAAAGTGCTGGAGAAACTCAGCGGGTGAGGCAGCATCTATGGAGCGAAGGAATGGGTGACGTTCAACTGTGTGAGTGCTTTTGAGTGTTAAAGTGTGTGGGAATGTGTGTGCACGCGTGTGCAGGAATGAGCATGTGCGTTGTACTTTGTATGCAAGAACAAAGGGCGGCACGGTGGGGTAGCGGTAGAGTTGCTGCCTTACAGCCAGAGACCCGGGTTGGATCTCAACTACGGGTGCTGTCCGTACGTTCTCCCGGTGACCTGCGTTGGTTTTCTCCCACATCTTCGGTTTTCTCCCACACTCCAGAGACATACAGGTTTGTAGTTTAATTGGCTTTCTATAAATGTAAATTGTCCCTAGTGTGTGTGGGATAGTGTTAATATGTGGGGATTGCTGGTCAGCGTGGACTCGGTGGGCTGAAGGGCCTGTTTCCGCGCTGTATCTCTAAACTAAACTAAACACAGGCAATCAGAGGAGATGTGATAGAAGAACTTAGCGTAGAAGCTAATTGATTTTTACAAATCTCTATCATTTAGAGTCAGTGAATACCATTCGTGATTTTATTTACAAGTAAACTTTCAGATTATTATTGTGGACAATGTTTTCTTGCTTGTGGAAGTAAAGCCTGAAGAAGTTAAAATTCTCTTGCTTATTTAAGTTCAGAACAACATCAGAAGTTGTAAATGAAAGTTAACCATCAAGCCTTGGAGACCCACTACTAAGACTCTGAGGCCACAAAGCCCAATCTTTCTGACGTACACGTCTTAAAGCCAGTTGGTAGGCTAGAAGTGAAGGAAGAAAAATCAGAAATATTTAAGAAACAAAAGCACCATCAGAAGGTTTGGTAATTAGAGCTTTAAAATAATTGGTGATCATTTTCTTAGAAGGAAAACCTTCAGAATATTTTAGCATATAACGCTGTGATAAAAATTTACCTTCAGCTATTCCCCAACCTGATACGGTGCATGTCTTGTTTGTCGTAAATAAGTAATTAGACCAGGGAACACACACTGGTTGGACATCTTCACTCAGTGGAATACATTCTTCGTCTTTATAGACATGAACCACTTTTAATAACGCAATGTCATTCTCATATGTTCTGGGATTGTAGTCATAATGCGTAATGATCTTTTCGACTGGTAAAATTTCTTCTCTCTTTGAAATATCTCTTTTATTGTACTTTGCAATCCTTACAACGTAGTTAGATAAGTGATAAGGCCTAGAACAAAGATGAAAAAAATGAATAAAAGCAATATCAACCATAGCACAACCCCATAAGTTTTAAGATTTTTTTGGGGGCAGGGATAGGTCTGGATATTGTGGGGAAAATCAAAGCAGGTTACAATGTGATTAGTTCAGAAGCTAGGGAGGATAGATTGGGAGCCATTTTTTCACACAAATTGGTGGTGGGTGTATGAAACAAGCTGCCAGAAGAGGTAGCTCAGGCTGAGACTATCCCAACATTTAAGAAACAGTTCGACAGGTACATGGATGGGATAAAACAGGTTTGAAGCGATATGAACTAAACACAGGCAGGTGGGCCTAGTGTAGCTGGGACATGTTGGTCGGTTTGGGCATGTTGCGCTGACGGGCCTGTTTCCACACTGTATCACTCGGAGAAAGGGAATGTAGGTGAGGTGTTAAATGATGTTTAGCATCTATATTCGCCAAAGAGAAGGACTTGAAGGCCAGTGAGATCAATATGCTAAGGCTGTGATTGAGAAGGAGGTGGTTCTGAGGCTCTTGAAGAGCATTAAGGTGGATATGTCCCCAGGGCCTGATGGGATGTATCCCAGGTCATTGTAGTAAATCTTTATTGTCTTTCCTGAGTATTGGCCAGAGGAAACAAAAAAAAAACGTTGCTCAACCAGTGTCCATCAGTTTGCATTATGCTAAAATTAAAAAATACTGTGATGAGAAATTTAACACTCTACTAAAACATTCAACAGGAGGTGGCTCTGAGTGCTCTTGAAGCAAAGCATTTAATAGTCTTATAGCCTGTGGGAAGAAGTCCCATCCTGGGTTTTGCAGCTGATGGGATGTATCCCAGATGGGAGGATGAGGAAAATGCAAGCGATGGGTGGTATATTTGCAGGGATGGCTTGATGAGGATCTTTGTATCCAGCAGGAAGGGGAGTGCTCCAGCTGCACAGGCCTGTCCAGCTGGTCCCAGAGGCAGCTGGAGAATGGCCGTATTTTGACCCTTTGTTGTGGTGGGAAGTGAATAGTAGAGAGAAAGTCGCTGCTGGGCTCTCTTGACCAGAGCTGTGGTGGCCCGTGAGTCAGGTCATCAGACAGATGTAGTGGTAGGCTGCTGACCCTTTCCACATATTCGGAGAGAGGTAATGTGAGAGAAGTCAACCATTCTCTTAAAGATAGCGGAGTTAAGGGATATGGGGAGAAGGCAGGAACTGGGTACTGATTGTGGATGATCAGCAATGATCACATTGAATGGCGGTGCTGGCTCGAAGAGCCGAATGGCCTACTCTCCTGAACCTATTGTCTATTGAGATAGGAGTTACACCGGGAATGGGATAACTAGGGATAGCCAGCACAGCTTTGTACACGTCTGTTCGCGTCTCACTAACTTGATTATGTTTTTTGAGGAAGTGTCAATTGAGATTGATGAGAATATGGCGGTGAATATCGTATGAATGGGATTTTGATCAGCCATGATCAACGGCCTTTCGAAGAGCCAATGGCCCCTGAACCTATCATGGTACACGTTGTTCGCGTCTCACTAACTGATTATGTTTTTTGAGGAAGTGTCAATTGAGATTGATGAGAATATGGCGGTGAATATCGTATGAATGGGATTTTGAACGGCCTTTGACAAGGCCCCTCATGGTTAACTGATCCAGCAGATTAAGATGCACAGGATTCACAATGACTTGGTTGTATGGATAGAAAATTGGCTTATTCATAGAATACTGAGGGTTGGGGTGGAAGGTAGATATTCAGTCTATAGGTCTATGACCCGTTGTTCCACAGGGATCTTTGTTTAGTTTAGTTTAGTTTAGTTTAGAGATGCAGCGCGGAAACAGCCCCCTTCTGCCCATCGAGTCCACACTGGCCAGCGGTCCCCGCACATTAACACTGCCCTACACACACTGGGGATCATTTTTACAATTATACCAAGCCGACTAACCTACAGACATGTACAGTACGCCTTTGGAGAGTGGGTGGACACAGAAAATCTCAGAGAAAACCCACACAGGTCACGGGGAGAACAATAGACAATAGGTGCAGGAGTGGACCCATTCGGCCCTCGAGCCAGCACCGCCATTCACTCTGATCATGGCTGATCATCCCCAATCAGTACCCCGTTCCTGCCTTCTCCCCATATCCCCTGACTCCACTATCTTTAAACGCTCTATCTAACTTCCTCTTGAAAGCATCCAGAAAATCGGCCTCCACTGCCTTCTGAGGCAGAGAATTCCACACACTCACAACTCTCTGGTTGAAAAGGTTTTTCCTCATCTCCGCTCTAAATGGCTTACCTCTTATTCTTAAACTGTGCCCCTGATCCTGGACTCCCCCAACATCGGGAACATGTTTCCTGACTCTAGCGTGTCCAATCCTTTAATAATCTTATATGTTTCAATAAGATCCCCTCTCATCTGTAAAAATTTCCAAGCCCAGCCTCTCCATTCTCTCAGGATATGACAGCCCCGCTATCCCGCGAATTAACCTCATGAACCTACGTTGCACTCCCTCAATAGTAAGAATGTCCTTCCACAAATTTGGAGACCAAAACTGCACACAATACTCCAGGTATGGTCTCACTAGGGTTCTGTCCAACTGCAGAATGACCTCTTTACTCCTATACTCAACTCCTCTTGTTATGAAGGCCAACATGCCATTCACTTTCTTCACTGCCAGCTGTACCTGCACGCTTACTTTCATTGACTGATAAACGAGGACCCCCAGATCCCATTGTACTTCCCCTTTTCCCAACTTGACACCATTTAGATAATAATCTACCTTCCTGTTTACGCTACCAATGTGGATAACCTCACATTTAATGGCAAGACCCTTAACAGCATTAATATGCAGAGGGATCTTGGATTCCAAGTTCATACAGTAGCTTACTAAAGTTGGCAGTACAAGTAAATAGGGTGGTTGAGAAGGCATTTGTTATGCTTGCCTTCATTGCGAGGGGCATTGAATGTAGGTGTCAGGAAGTCATGATACAGCTCTATATGACCTTGGTTAGGTTGCATTTAGAGTATTGTGGGCCTGTCCCACTTACGCGACTTTTCCGGCGACTGCCGGCACCCGTCATAGGTCATTGCAGGTCGCCGAAAATATTCAACGTTGAAAATCCAGCGGCGACCAGAAAGACGCTATGACTCTTCGCGTGACTTGAGGAGCCGACTCACGATCATACAGGCGACACCCCGGCGACATGTTCTGGTCGCTGCTGGATTTTCAACATGTTGAAGATTTTCGGCAACCTGCAACGATCTGTGACGGGTGCCGGCAGTCGCCGAAAAAGTCCCGTAAGTTGGGCAGGCCCTTTACATACAGTTACAGGAAGGATGTGGAGGCTTTGGAAAACGTGCAGAGGGGGCTTACCAGAATTCTGCCTGGATTAGAGGGTCTCAGCTGCAGGGAGAGGTTGGATAAACCTGGATTGTTTTTTCTGGAGAGTCAGAGGGGAGTTTTGACAGAGGTGTATAAAATTATGAAAAGACATAGATTGGGGAGACAGATCCTTTTTCCCAGGGTGTAAATGTCCAGCACAAGAGGGCATGGCTATAAGGTGATAGGGGAAAAGTTTAATGCAGATGTGCGGGGCAAGTTTTCTACCTAGGGAGGCCT
Organism: Leucoraja erinaceus; assembly: GCF_028641065.1. Taxonomy (NCBI): domain Eukaryota; kingdom Metazoa; phylum Chordata; class Chondrichthyes; order Rajiformes; family Rajidae; genus Leucoraja; species Leucoraja erinaceus. The sequence continues at coordinate 139,791,776 of NC_073377.1, read as the reverse complement.
GGAATGCATTGCCAGGTGGTGGAGGAAGATACAAAGGTGGCATTTACGAGCCTTTTAGATACACATGAGGAATTTCAAGGAATGGAGGTCTATAGATCATGTACAGGCAGATGAGATAAATTTAACCTGGCATCATGTTCACTGCAAATATTCTGGGCTGAAGTGCCCGTTCCTGTGCTGTTTGTACTGTTCTCATTCTATAATCATAAGATCATCATCTGATAGGAGTAGAATTAGGCCATTCGGCCCATTCAGTCTACTCTGCCATTCAATCACGGCTGACCTATCTCTCCCTCCTAACCCCATTCTCCTGCCTTGTCCGCATAACCTCTGTCACCCGTACTAATCAAGAGTCTATCTATAGCTATATCCACTGACGGCCTCCACAGCCTTCTGTGACAAAAAATTCCACAGATGCACCACCCCCTGACTAAAGAAATTCCTACTATTGAGGGAATGCAGCGTAGCTTCATAAGGTTAATTCCCAGGATGGCGGGACTGTCATCTGCTGAGCGAATGGAGCGGCTGGGCTTGTATACTCTGTAATTTATGGCAAGTATGATATTGTGGGAATTACAGAGACATGGCAGCACGAGGGCCAGGGCTGGGAACTGAATATTCAAGGGCATACCTCCTATCGAAAAGACAGACAAGTGGGCAGAGGGGGTGGGGTAGCTCTGTTGGTGAGGAATGAAATTCAGTCCCTTGCAAGGGGTGACATTGAAATAGGAGATGTAGAGTCAGTATGGATAGAACTAAGGAATTGTAAGGGTATAAAATACCCTAATGGGACTTATCTACAGGCCCCCAAACAGTAGCCTGGACATAGGGTGCAAGTTGAATCAAGAGTTAAAATTGTCATGTCATAAAGGTAATGCTACAGTTGTTATGGGAGATTTCAACATGCAGGTTGACTGGGAAGATCATGTTGGTACTGGACCCCAACAAAGGGAGTTTGTGGAGTGCCTGCATGATGGATTCTTAGAGCAGCTTGTATTGGAGCCGACCAGGGAGAAGGCAATTCAATAGACATTCGAAAATAGACAATAGGTGCAGAAGTAGGCCATTCGGCCCTTCGAGCCAGCACCGCCATTCAATGTGATCATGGCTGATCATCCCCAACCGGTACCCCATTCCTGCCTTCTCCCCATATCCCCTGACTTCGCTATCTAGCTCTCCCTTTAAAGTATCCAGTGTATTAAAGTGTTTCCTCATCTCCATTTCACTATTTCATACAGAGAGTTGTGAGTCTGTCGAATTCTATGCCTGAGACGGTGGTGGAGGCCAGTTCTCTGGATACTTTCAAGAGAGAGCTAGATAGGGCTCTTAAAAGGGGATATGGGGAGAAGGCAGGAACGGAGTACTGATTGGGGATGTTCAGCCATGATCACATTGAATAGCTGTGCTGGCTTTAAGGGCAGAATGGTTTACTCCTGCACGTATTGTCTATTGTCTCCTCATCTTGTTCCTAAAATAACATCCTTTATTTCTGAGGCTATGATTTCTGGTGCTAGACTCTCCCAATAGTGGAATCATCCTCTCCACATCCAGTCTATCCAAGCTTTTCACCATTCTGAACGTTTCAATGAGGCCCCCCCCCCTCATTCTTCTAAACTCCAGCAAATCCAGGTCTGGTGCCATCAGACGTTCATAATATGTCACTAATCTTGTCAGACGCATAAGATAGACACAAAATGCTGGAGTAACTCAGCGGGACTGGCAGCATTTCTGGAGAGAAGGAATGGGTGACGTTTCGGGTCGAGACCCTTCTTCAGATACAGATGTATACTAACAGTTATGGGAACGATTTTTGTGGTAATGCCTGGATGAATGCAAGTCTTAATGAAATGATCCCATTAGCAAAAAATTGATTATTTCATACTTCTTCAGCAGCTATGTATCCAGATAGCTGATATAAATTATGTCATTACTCCATTAACGGAATGAAAAATTGTTGGTGAAAATGTCAGTGGCAAAGAATTATGGAAAATTAAATATTTGAGCAGAATGTATTTTTAGTGGAGGATGTCATCATATAAGACAGAATGCCAGGAAATTACCACAACCTGGCAAGGTTGCGCAGCGGTAGAGTTGCTGCCTACAGCGCTTGCAGCGTCGGAGACCTGTGTTTGGGCCCAACTACGGGTGCTGTCTGTACGGAGTTTGTACCTTCTCCCCGTGACTGCGTGGGTTTTCTCCGAGATCTTCGGTTTCCTCCCACACGCCTAAGACGTACAGGTTTGTAGGTTAATTGGCTTGGTATAAGTGTAAATTGCCCCTTGTGTGTGAGGGATAGTGTTAATATGCGGGGATCGCTGGTCAGCGCGGACTCGGTGGGCCGATGGGCCTGTTTCCGTGCTGTATTTCTAAAATAATCTAAACAACCTGGCAACCACCTTCAGATATTCAGCAGCTCAATCCCCATTGTGATTGGATTGATGGTATATAGAGAGTAGAGGGCTGAGTGTGATTAGAATTCTGAGCAAACATCAACCAACGTGTTGGGTATCAGATAAATCAGGCACTAAATAAGTATTTTGGTCTAATAATTGAACATTCACTAATTTACTGAATGGAAAGTACAAACAACACGAGGCAATTTTGAATTGATGTTTCTTATGTTTCAAATACGTTTAATTCTCTTTTGCGTCAGATTGTTTGATTTTGCATTCATCTGCACCAAAGTGCCTCAAGTGGGATACCATCTATTCTAGGAACTCCCCTGAAATCAAGCTTGGCAGGAGATAAGCTTGGGAAAATTCAGGATCTCGATCAGTAGGCCAGGTGGGCTGGGGAATGGTTGATGGAATTTAATACAGAGAAATATAAGGTGTTGCATTTTGGAAAATCTAACATGGGCAGGACCTACACAGTGAATGATAGTTGTAGAGCAGAGGGATCTATGAGTGCAGGTGCATGGTTCCTTGAAGTTGGCATCACATGTAGATAGGTTGATCAAAAAGGCATTTGGCACATTGACCTTCATCAGTCAGAGTATTGAGTATAGAAGCTGGGAGGTCATGTATAAACCTACTGATTCCCACAGCTACCTTGACCACACTTCTTCCCACCTTGCTTTCTGCAAAGACCCCTACTCTGTCGACATCACATCTGAGCCCAAGATGAGGTGTTCCATACCAGGACATCTGAGATATCCTCATTCCTTAGGGGACGGGGGTTCCCCTCTCCCATCATAGATGAGGCCCTCACAAGGGTCTCCTCGATATCCCGCAGCTCCGCTCTTACTACCCCTCCCCCTGGTCGCAACAGAGACCGATTCCCCCTTGTCCTCACCTTCCACCCCATCAACTGTTGCATACAGCACATAATCCTCCAACGCTTTCGCCACCTCCAACAGATCCCACCACTAGCCACATCTTCCCATCACTTCCGCTTTCCGCAGAAACTGTTCCCTTCGCAACTCCCTGGTTAATTCATCCCTTCCCAACCAAACCACCCCCTTACCGGGTACCTTCGCCTGTAACCACGGAAGATGCCACACCTGTCGCTATACCTCCTCCCTTGACTCGACGGGCAGGCGAGGCGCTGCTGCTGCTGAACTCCATGGCTGCACTACGTCGGGACGGGGGAGGCAGGAACCAGAGGCGGCGCTCCGACAGGGACCCTGACAATCTTTTACGGTGAGGCAGAGGTTCATATGCAGCTCCTCCAACCTCATCTATGGTATTTGCTGTTCCAGGTGTGGACTCCTATATGTTGGCGAGACCAAGGGCAGGCTCGGCGATTGTTTCGCTGAATACGTCCGCTTAGTCTGCCTTGCCCTACGCGGTCTTCCAGTTGCTAAACACTTTAACTCCCCTTCCAATCCCAGGCTGACCTTTCTGTCCAGGGCCTCCTCCACTGTCAGAGTGAAGCCCAGTGCAAATTGGAGGAACAGTACCTCATATTTCGCTTGGGCAGCTTACAACTCAGCAGTAGGAATATTGATTTCTCTAACTTCAAGTAACCCCTGCACCCCCTCGCTCTCTATCCCTCCCCAACCATAATTGTCGTACTAGTTTCACTGTTGTCTTGCTAAGTTTCACTGTCTGTATGACTTGTTATCACCTTTCCCACAGGCAACAATGGGCCATTGTGGGCTCCACCTTTCCTTGATCATCTGTGCTGACATTGATCTGTCTTTTCCCTTTCCCCTGACTTTAACTCCGAAGAAGCATCTCTAGGCGAAACGTATGGTTGCCAACTGTCCTGTATTAGCCAGGACATCCCGTATATTGGGCTAAATTGGTTTGTCCCGTACAGGACCGCCCTTGTCCCGTATTTGACTGCTACTACTTGGGTCGAGGGGACCTTCGCGTCGGAGCGCCGCCTCCGGTTCCTGCCTCACCAGTCCCAACATAGTGCAGCCCATGGAGTGCAGCAGCAGCAGCGCCTCACCCACGGCCGCCCCGTCGGTCGGCAGCCCGGCCAGGTCGGCACCTTCGCTTACCGCCGACACCACCACCCCTCCTTCTCATGGCCGATCATCGGCTCATGAGTTGGATGGGGCGCCGAACTTTGCATGCGACGTTGCGCGGCGAGGGCCAAAACTCCTCAGCTGGCCCGCCGGCTGGGCTTTGTGTGCAGTCCAGCACCCGGGCCAACTCATCATTCACCCAGCCATGGCCTAGTCAGTCAACTAATGGCCGTCAGGAAATTGTACCATATTTTGATCTTTTGTCCCTTACTTGCGAGTGAGAAAGTTGGCAACCCTACCGAAACGTCACCTATTCTTTTACTCCAGGGATGCTCCATAACCCGCTGAGTTATGCCAGCTTTTTGTGTTCTGTCTGCAGTTATATTAGACGTTGGCGAGGCCGCATTGAGAGTATATCGTTCAATCTGGGCATCATGTTATAAGAAAGATGTTGTTAAGTTGGGAAGGGTGCAGAGAAGGTTTACAAGGATGTTGCCAGAACACGAGGGTCAGAGCTATAGGGAGAGGTTGAGCAGCCCAGGAGTGCAGAAGGGGTAATCTTGATGTATACAATCACGAGAGGAATAGATTGGATTCAAAATTAGTCCACAATTTGATTGCAAAAGAAAATAAGGGAAATTAAGTAGATGTTTTGATAAAGTAATAGACTAAAAGAATTTGATCAGGTTTGAGAATCTGTACAACGTTTTACCAACATAAAATTGATCGATTGTTCAAAATTTCTAAATGTTATTTTACATAGATGAATGCTTTAACAAACACACAGAATGACTTTTGGAGAAAATTGATACATTTTTGAACCAGTAAGATTTAGAAAGAGTGTAATACTGTGAAGTTCAACTCTCTTCCTTATCACAGTTTCTTTCATTGCTGCTAATATCTGTCTTACTCTAAAATAGTATTAAAGAACATGGTAGTCATACCCACAAACTATTAAAGAGCACGCCGCTAGGAAAAATGGGAATTGGTAGATTTCATAGCCCATTGGTAGATTTCATTAGACCATTCAGTCCACTTCGCCATTCAATCATGGCTGAACCACCTTTCCCTCTCAACCCCATTTTGCCATCTCCCCATAACAACAGACAATGGACAATAGGGGTGGTCATGGTGGCACAGCGGTAGAATTGCTGCCTTACAGCAAAATGCGGCGCTAGAGACCCGGGTTCGATCCTGACTATGGGTGCTGTCTATACGGAGTTTGTACGTTCTCCCTGTGATCTGCGTGAGTTTTCTCCGAGATCTTTGGTTTCCACACACCAAAGACGTACAGGTTTGTAGGTTAATTGACTTGTTTAACTCGCTTGATAAAAACATCACATTATCCAAGTTGGTGATATGCAGAGCACGGCCCTGCCAACTACAAAATTCAGAAGGTTCAGAAGGTTCAAAGACAATATGTGCAGGAGTAGGCCATTCGGCCCTTCGAGCCAGCACCATCATTCAATGTGATCATGGCTGATCATCCCCAACCAGTACCCCGTTCCTGCCTTCTCCCCACATCCCCTGACTCTGGGGATATCTTTAAGAGCCCTACCTAACTCTCTCTTGAAAGTATCCAGAGAACCTGCCTCCACCACCCTCTGAGGCAGAGAATTCCACAGACTCACAACACATGACACCCTTACTAATCAAAAATCTGCCAATCTCCGCCTTAAAGATTACCAATGTTTTTCACTCCACAGCTGTCTGTGGCAATGAATTCCATAGATTCACTGACTAAAGAAATCTTACAAAAGAAATTCCTCCTCATCTCTTTTCTAAAAGTACGACCTTTTATTCTTAGGCTGTGCCCTCTGTTTGTTAACCCAATCATCCCCGGAATCATTCTCATAAACTTCCTCTGGACACTCTCCAATGCTGGCACAACCTTCCTACGATATGGAGCCCAAAACCGCACACAATACTCCAGCAATATTGAATAGACAATAGATAATAGGTGCAGGAGTTTGAGCCAGCACCACCATTCACAATGATCATGGCTGATCAATCCATGTGAGGGGCAAAGGAAATAATATTGAACTTAACTGAAGGTTGAGTCCCTGGGTGTACATGGCTTCCGTTTTAATAGAAACACTTTAGTCCAGAGATCACAAAATTCACAGATATCAGTGTGTACGCTAACCATTCCCCACCCGACCCAGTATTGGCATTACTGGCATAAAAGAAAGTGGGACAAAACAACCAATTTTTACCAAAAATCATTCTTTGTGATTGCTAAAGCATTCATCTATGCAATATAAAAGTTTGAAATTTCAAAAGTTCTATCAATTTTAAGTTGGTAACATTTTGGACTGATTCTCAAACCTGATCAAATGCTTTTAGTCTATTACTTTATCAAAACATCTACTTAATTTCCCTTATTTTCTTCTGCTGTGGACTAATATCTAACCCGATCTATTCCTCTCATGATTGGTTACACCGCTAGAAGATCACCCCTCATCCTTCTGTGCTCCTGAGCATAGATTCCCAGGCTGCTCATCCTCTCCCTCTAACACTGACCCTCAAGTCCTGGCAACATCCTTGTAAATCTTCCCTGCACCCTCTCCAACATAACAACAGCTTTAAGTGGCATTAAAAGTACAAAAGACTGATAAGCACGAATATTGGCTGAGAGTGGAGAGAGACTGAACTAGTTCTGGCAGTTGTAGAAGCAAACATTTGTACGTTCAACATTAATTCACATTGAATGATATTACGGAGCTCGTTGGTATCTTTGGGTGTCCATAAGTCGGGCATATGAAACCCAGGGATGGCTGAGGATATCACTTTTGGAAAGGTAAATGCAGGTGGTGTCGCCTTGTGGGAAATGTACAAAAGTAATGAAAAAATGTTAAAAAGCTAATTTTAAAATGGAGGACATGGTGCTTGGAGGGGGAGGGGGAGGGGAGAGAAAAAAGGAGGTATCGGAGCAGGGATACTTTGTAACTTTGTCATCGTCCTTTATGTGGTGACTATTTGCATACAGGCGGCGAAGAATTTGACTGCGACTTGCATGGAGGATGGCCGTATTCCAAAAGACATCCTCTATGGAGAGCTAACGTCTGGGAGGAGAACCGTCGGCCGCCCCCAGCTACGTTACAAGGATGTCTGCAGGAGAGATATGAAGGCGCTCAACATCAATGTGGAGTCCTGGGAGAGCCTTGCAGCTGACCGCATGAGGTGGAGTGGTATCCTGAACCAACATCTCCAAACGGGAGAAGAGAAACTGATGAACGCAGCGGCAGACAAGCGGGCACACAGAAAGGAGCGTGGCAACTCCAACAAAACAGAGACCACACACACAAATGTGACCTTTGCCACAGAGAGTGTCACTCCCACACTGGTCTCCTTAGCCACAAGCAACGCTGCTCCAGCCGAGGTTTGGAGCAAGCAGCCAACAACTAGGATGCATCGCCCATGGTCAGTCATGACCGAGGGGAGCCTACGATGTTGCATGTGACAATAAAGTGTTCCATTCCATGACATTAGTGGTCAAGTGAAGGTGAGATTTCGTACCTTAAACAATGGGCAGCGGTGAGAATCCAACAGCCGCCAATGAAGATACCCCCACAATTCAAAATGTTATTGCTATAAACAGCGATTTGCCATGGAAATTGTTTCTGTGGAAACAAAATAACATAATTTTCTTCTTTTAAAACAGTTAATCTGAAAAAAGAAAGTCGCAATATCATTATTTAAATTGCGTTGTTTCAAACAGAACTGAATACTTACGCATCAGGGGTGGCACGGCGGCGCAGCGGTAGAGTTGCTGCCTCACAGCGCCAGAGATCCGGGTTCGATCCTAACTACGGGTGTTGTCTGTACAGAGTTTGTACGCTCTCCCTGTGACCACGTGGGTTTTCTCCAGGTGCTCCAGTTTCCTCCCTCACTCCAAAGACGTGCAGGTTAATTGGCTTCTGCAAATTGTCCCTAGTCATGTGGGATGGATCTAGTGTATGGGCCTCACTAGTTGGCTTGGGCTCAGTGGGCTGAAGAACCTGTTTCCATTGCAGTATCTCTAAGCTAAACATTAGAGAATCGGAACAAAATGTCCTATAGCCTTTGGCTCCATATGAGTATCAACCATTCAATTACATAATTCTACAGAAATTGACGTTTTTCTTCTTGCTTTTTCAACTCCACACAATTGTTCTGCCTCCTTTCTATGTTTATTGGAAATTTATTGGAGCCAACCAGCTCATCTTCGGCAAGTGGGAGGAAACCGGAGTGCCTGGGGTCAGGGAGAACGTTCAGATCACGGTCGACCTTGGGCTCTGGAGCTGTGAGTCTGCACCACCTCCCCAAGACTCATGCATGATAGATCATTTCAGACCTAAACTTCCATGGGAATCTTCCAATTGTCCACTTATGTTAACGTCTTTGGAACTACTGGTAATTTCACGGTCAGGTGACCACCACGTTATCCAGTCCATATGCAGTGTGGTATATAAATACAAACCAACTTGCGATCCATCCTATACTATGTTTAAGAAGGAACTGCAGATGCTGGAAAAATCGAAGATAGACAAAAATGCTGGAGAAACTCAGCGGGTGAGGAAGCATCTATGGAGCGAAGGAATAAGCTCCTATTTCTTGGCTCCATCGATGCTGCCTCGCCCGCTGAGTTTCTCATGCATTTTTGTTTACCATTCATACAATGCTATGCTTCCCACACATATATGTTGCCATATTCTACACACAGTTTGAGAACTAATACTGTCACGGGTGGAGGTCTGGTTATGTTCTGCAAAAGCATCGTGGGAATAGATAAGTATAGGAATTAATAACGGCTGGCAAGAGATTGCCAGATGATTCATCTCTACACTTTGCGGCTGAAGTTCCTGTCTATGTCCCACCAGAGTGGTTGCTCTAGGGAGGAAACCCAAAGGACTGGCATGTTTGTTGCTCTGGATGAGTTGAGTGCACGTTGGATCCAACAAGGGGCGGCACAGTGGCGCAGTGGGAGAGCGACTGCCTTACACTCCCTGTGACCCGGGTTCGATCCCGACTACGGGTGCTGTCCCTATGGGGATTTTCACTTTCTTCTCATGACCTGCGTGGGTTTTCTCCAGGATCTCCGGTTTCCTCCCACACTCTAAAGATGTACAGGTGTGTAGGTTAATCAGCTTGGTATAATTGTAAATTGTCTCTGGTGTGTGTGGGGACGGTGGTCATGTGCGAGGATCGCTGGTCGTGGCGGACTCAGTGGACAGAAGGCCCTGTTCTCGTGCTGTATCTCGAAACTAAACTAAGAGATTATTATCAGGACTTGGCAAGATGAATGAAGGATCTTGATAACTGAATTGCATTATTTTATCTATTTGAATCTTTAAACTATTGCTATTCCGTAAGATACTATAATAGACAGACTGAAGATGAATATAAAACTCTGCAATCTGTGATTGCTGGTATTTATTACATTATTTGTCCTCTCCCAGTTGCCACCAGAGCTATGCTTCCAGTCTATTTCCTGGCTGCTTTTTTGATTCCAATGAAACTACCAGATGCCCCATTGAGACTTGTAAAGAAGGCAATGTTTCCTGGCTTTTCCAACAAACAGCCTCCGACCCCCATCTGCCTAGGGTTCGCTTAGCAAGTGGCCTAGCCGCAGGGTGCCACCATAATGTCATAATTTTGTGGTCTATGTTTAAAACCTGCATTTGAATATCGTTCTCTTCAAGTGAGAGGGTAAGAATTCCATGCCAAGGTCAAAGGGCAGCCTTCTCCTCATCCTCAACCATAGATTGACACAAAAAGCTGGAGTAACTCAGCAGGACCAGGCAACATCCCTGGAGAAAAGGAACGGATAACGTTTCTGGTCGAGGCCCTTCTTCAGACTATGTCGGCTATGTAATAATTACTTTATAAACTAAATAAATCTTTCAGTACTGGAATTGAGTAACAGCAATGTTAATGTCTCACAATCGTGGTTGTGTCTCACAAATTTGATTGATATTTTTGAAGACGTGACCAAAAGGTTGATGAGGGCAGAGCTGTAGATGTTGTGTACATGGATTTCAGTGAGGCATTCGACAAGGTTCCGCATGGTAGGCTGCTCTGGAAAGTTAGATCGCATGAGATCCAAGGAGAGATAGCTGAATGGATAGCAAATGGGCTCCATGGAAGGAAGCAGAAGGTGATGGTGGAAGGTTGCTTTTTGGAATGGTGTGCCTCAGGATTCGGTGCTGGGCCCGTAACTGTTTGTCATCTACATCATTGATTTACTTGAGAACATACAGGGCAAGATTAGCAAGTTTGCTGATGATATAAATGTGAGTGGTTTTGCAGATAGTGAAGAAGGTTGTAAACGATTGCAGCAGGATCTGGATCGATTGGCCAGGTGGGCTGAGGAATGGTTGATAGAATTTAAATATGAGAAGTGTGCGGTGTTGAATTTTGGGCCATCTAACATGGGCAGGACCTACACAGTAAATGGTAGACCTCAAGGGAGTGTTGTAGAGCAGAGGGATCTAGGAGTACAGTAGCAGGTGGATAAGTTGGTCAAAAAGGCTTTTGGCACTTTGGCCTTCATCAGTCAGAGTATTGAGTATTGACGTTGGGAGGTCATGTTGCAGTTGTGTAAAATATTGGTGAGACCACATTTAGAATATTGTGTTCACTTCTGGGCACCATGTTATAGGAAATATATTGTCAAGCTTGAAAGGGTTCAGAAAATATTTACGAGGTTGTTGACAGGACTAGAGGGTGTGAGCTATAGGGAGAGGTTGAGTAGACTGGGTCTCTATTCCATGGAGCGCAGCAGAATGAGGGATAATCTTTTAGAGGAATAGATCGAGTAGATGTAAAGAGGCTGTTGCCCACAGTAGGTGAATCGAGGACCAGAGGACATAGGTTCAAGGTGAAGGGGAAAAGATTTAATAGGAATCCGAGGGGTCATTTTTTCACTCAAAGGGTGTTGGGTGTGTGGAACAAGCTGCCAGAGGAGGTAGTTGGGTCTGGACTATCCCATTGTTTAACAAACAGTTGGACAGGTACATGGATAGGACAGGTTTTGAGGGATATGGACCAAGCGCAGGCAGATGGGACTAGTATAGCTGGGACATGTTGGCCGGTGTGGGCAAGTTGGGCCGGAGGGCCTGTTTCCACACGGTATCACTCTATGACTATCTATGACCAATGTTTGCCAACGTACGCTCCTACCTTCATTTCCAAGTCATTAATGCATATGACAAACGCTAACTTTCCCAGCACCAATCCCTGTGATCACAGGCTTTCAATCGCAGAAGCTACCTCTGGTTTCTATTCCAAAACCAGTTTTGGATACAACCACCACCAACTTGGGCTCTAGACCTTTGGACCAATCACTCATATGGGACCTTGTCAATGGTCTGACCGAATCCATCAACCACATTCCCTCATCTATACACTTTGTTACTTCAAAATATTCAATCAAATTAGTCAGTCAGGATCTTCCTGTAACAATCCCTGCCTTGATAATTTATTAATGCTCAGCCTCAGAATGTGTTTTCAATGCCATTGATGTTACCACATATGTAATTGCTTGGCTTAACCCAGGTGCTTTTCTTGAATAAAGATACCCTTAAAGTTAAAGTGTTTAAGAAGGAATGTGGTGATGCTGGAAAATCGAAGGTAGACAAAAGTGCTGGAGAAACTCAGCGGGTGCAGCAGCATCTATGAAGCTATTTCCATCGCTTCATAGATGCTGCTGCATCCGCTGAGTTTCTCCAGCACTTTTGTCTACCCTTATAGTTAAAGTTTAGTTTAGTTTAGAGATGCAGCACGGAAACAGGCCTTTCGCCCCACTGAGTACGTGCTGACCAGCGATCCCTGCACCTTAACAGTATCCTACACACACTAGGGACAATTTGCGCTTATACCAAGCCAATTAACCCACAAACCTGTACGTCTTTGGAGTGTGGGAGGAAACCGAAGATCTTGGAGAAAACCCACGCGGTTACGGCAAGAACGTACAAGCTCAGTACAGACAGCACCCGTGGTTAGGATCGAACCTGGTCCTTTGGCGCTGTAAGGCGGCAACTACCGCTGCGCCACCGTGCCACCTTAGTTATTTTAGGGTGATGACTTGAGTAGGCTCCGTTTTAAAAGGTAACTAGACCAAGTGCAGACCCGTTGGGTCTGTTTCCCCAACGGCGTTTGCGGGGGGGGGGGGGGGGGGGGGGGGGGGGGCTGTGGCATCACACTAACCTTAACCACCCCCCAAACATACAGGTGGGGGAATGGGGGGTGAGAAGAGGGGAGGGAGGGGAGAGGAGGAGGAGGAAACGGGAGAAATAGAAACATAGAAATTAAGTGCAGGAGTAGGCCATTCGGCCCTTTGAGCCTGCACCACCATTCAATATTGTGAGGAAAGAATTAACAGACATGGTTGATTTAGACTAGGGATAAAAAAATAACTTAGAAAGAAATAAGGCAGAAGCCAGACTGTTAGTAGAATAGAAAGTAACGATATAAAGAACTGAGAGAAATTCTAGATAAAAAGTAGCAGTAGAAAGACTTCAGCAGGAGATAGTAAAGAAATTAGAACGAAGGGGAAAGGGACACGAAGTCACGCTCAACTACGCATGCTTGATGAGATTACATGAATATGTACACGCACCCACTATGACAAGATGCCTAATTTAAATGCACATGCGATGCATTATAGGGGAGGTGTCTTTGACGTTGGGTGGGCGTTCCCAGACGTTCTCGTGGGAAACAGGGCTTTATGTTCTGATTGGAAGAAGCTCAATGGGGAGGGATGAGAATGTGATAATAATGAAATGAAATGTATAAAGACAGAAAGCATCTCCATCTTCGTTGTGCCTCTAGGGGACATCAGAGGAGAGGCACCTATTCTGCAGAATATGAAATTAATAAAAACACTTCTTTGTCTGAATTTGTCTCAAGAGCATTTGTGATTTTTGAATCTCACAATATGATCATGGCTGATCATCCAACTCAGTATCCTGTACCTGCCTTCTCTCCATACCCCCTGATCCCTTTAGCCACAAGGGCCACATCTAACTCCCTCTTAAATATAGCCAATGAACTGGCCACAACTACCTTCTGTGCCAGTGAATTCCAGAGATTCACCACTCTTTGTGTGAAAAATGTTTTTCTCATCTCGGTCCTAAAAGATTTACCCCTTATCCTTAAACTGTGACCCCTCGTTCTGGACTTCCCCAACATCTGGAACAATCTTCCTGCATCTAGTCTGTCCAACCCCTTTAAGAATTTTGTAAGTTTCAATCTTCTAAAATCTAGCGAGTACAAGCCGAGTCTATCCAGTCTTTATTCATATGAAAGTCCTGACATCCCAGGAATCAGTCTGGTGAACCTTCTCTGTACTCCATCTATGGCAAGAATGTCTTTGAGCATTGGGCATTGTGACATCACACGATGGAACGTTTACCAGGGGCTGGGGCTGCTTCTATGGGTGAGATGCCAGTTTATGTTTTAAATATTGGGGGGGGGGAGAAGGATTTGATTAAAAACGTGTACTTAAACATGGCGAAATGTAATGAGGAGCGGATACTTAGAAAGAACAAATTTTGTGTAAATATCTTCAGCAAGAAAAATTGAAGTAAGATTGTGATGTCCTTGTTAGGACAACCGATAATATATTGTAATACTATTATTGATCTGTGCAAGAGGGTAAGGACTGATACAGGTCTGGAGAAAGAGGTGGAATTTCCCTATGAATGTGGAGAAAGTGGAGCAATTATGGGGGGGGGGGCGGTGGAGAGGGGGGGAATTAAAGTGAGTCCAGTAGTAGTGGTAGTTAAATAAGAATAAGAGGATAAAGTTGGCAACACTGGTGAGTTGATAGAAATTTTAGTGTTTACATCCAGTTTCTGGGAGGTTGGTTCCCTCGTGCGCCTGTCGCATTTAGGCAACTTTTTAGGCGGCTACAGGAGACTATGCTTAAGAAAGAACTGCAGATGCTGGAAAAATCAAAGCTAAACAAGCAAAGACCTGAAGAAGAGTCTCAACCCGAAACGTCACCTATTCCTTCGCTCCATAGATGCTGCCTCACCAGCTGAGCTTCTCCAGCATTTTTGTCCAGACAGGAGACTATGTGGTCACCACATGGTCGTCGGTGGTGGCCGGGTTATCTCCTGTATGGTCGTTAGTAGTTTCCTCAGTTGCCGAAAGAGTCGCAGCATTATTCTGGCCGCCGAAAAATTTTCAACATGTTGACATTTTTCGGCCACAATGGTGACCTTGGGTATGACGCCAAATGAGCGTAGCTTGACGTAGGTGCTGTCGTAAGTTGTCGCCAGGTTAATATAGGCAGTCGCCAGGATGTCGTAGGTTGTTGTCAGGATGTTGTCAGGATGTCGTCAGGATGACGTAGGTTGTCGATGTTGCTGACTTCGGTGAATTTCAATGTTGTATTCGCCGGCAGTTGCCTAAAATATCGCCTAATTGGGACAGGCCCATTAGTCCAGTCGCCGGTTTTTCAGCAACCTGCTACAACTATGACAGTAGCCGACAGTTGCAGATAAAATCGCCTAAGTGGGACAGGCCCTTTAGTCGCACTACTTGTTTCCTTCTACCACAAGGTGGCAGGGGAATTTTCTTGACAGCAGTGGAGGCAATAATGATGCAACTGTCCCTCAAGGGTGACAACTCATTTTGTCTTGTTTTACACCATTGCATTATAGTCAAGACCTACCTAGAGATCTTAAGAACTGAAAGTAAGAGGGAAAAAAAAGTAAAATAAAGATTTCTAATTTTACCTTTGCAGCCTCCAGGCCTCCCAGAAGCCTCTTGGACCTCCCTGAGGTACGACTTGGCGTGTTACTTGTATAATTTGAAATCCCACAGGATATTTCAGGGAATGAAGACTTGAGTAGGCTCCTTTCTAAAGGTAACAATAACATGTTGTTTACCAGCCATGTAATACATGAAGTGCAAGTCCATTCATAAAAACAATTTAGCAGGGACAGGGTCCAAGGTAATTTGTACGTGTGGCAATTTTTACAACTCTTCCAATTTTCATTTAATTTCCATTGGCATAGAGTCATAGTCATAGAGTGATACTGCGTGGAAACAGGCACTTTGACTCAACTTGCCCACACCGGCCAACTTGTCCCAGCTACACTAGTCCCGCGTTTTGTCCATATCCCTCCAAGCCTGTCCTATCCATGTACCTGTTGAACTGTTTCTTAAATGTTGGGATAGTCCCAGCCTCAACTACCTCATCTGGAAGCTTGTTCCATACACCCACCACCCTTTGTGTGAAAAGGTTACCTCTCAGATTCCTATTAAATCTTTTTTCCTTCACCTTAAATCTATGTCCTCTGGTTCTCGATTCCCCTACTTTGGTGAAGAGGCCCTGTGTATCTATCCAATCTATTCCTCTCATGATTTGATTCACCTCTATTAGATCACCCCTCATCCTCCTGCACTCCAAGGAATAGAGTCCCAGCCTCCTCAACCTCTCCCTATAGCTCACACCCTCTAGTCCTGGCAACATCCTCATAAATCTTCTCTGTACCCTTTCCAGCTTGACAACATCTTTCCTATAACATGGTGGCCAGAACTGAACACACTATATTTATTTACATCGTGATTAATCCACGTGAGGATATTTAGTTAGTTAATATTCAGTTAGAAAAAATAATAATTGGAGTAATTTCTGTTGCGTCAAGTCAAATTAATTTCTCTCCATGTGAAACCAGTAGGTCAAACTGGTTTTGACCAAAGGTCCCAGTGGGAATGTGATGAAAATACTATAATGCACTGATGACACATGTAAGTTGACTGATAACTTGTGATGATGCGTGCCTTTCCTGCTTCTGGCCGTAGGGAGGAATACCATTGTTGCATAAATAACAATAGTATTGTACAACATGGAAAAGTAACACGTCCAACATTAAGGGCCTGTCCTTCTTCGTCTATTTTTTAGGTGACTAGGCTGTCGCCACGTGGTTGCCGGGGTGTCGCCTGTATGGTCGTGAGGAGTCTCCTCAGACGGTCAAAGAGTCGTAGCGTTTTTCTGGTCGCCATTGGATTTTGAAATGTTCAAAACTTTTTGGCGACAGTCAGCGACCGTGGTCTTGTCGTGGCTCGTCTTCTCCTGATGTAGGTGCTGACGTAGGTTGTCGCCAGGATGACATTGATTGTCACTGGTGCTGACTACAGTGAATTCCATTGTCATTGTCGTCATCCGTCGCCTAAAAAATGGCCTTGAGTGGGACAGGCCCATTACATCAGTCGCTGTTTTTTTGGTGACCTGCTACGACTATGACAGTCGCTGGCAGTCACCTAAAAAATCACCAAGTGGGACAGGCCATTTAGGGTGCAGATTTATGTTACTAGGTTACAGATTTTGGAAGATGTTTCGAGGGTGTGTTTGTTTCCCTAGTCTCTTCAATTCATGAAACAAAACAAGACACAGAAGTGCAATCATTTTTGTCTCTACCTCTCCCTCCTTCTAAACCATCTTTGAATGAACAAGGACGTTTTCAACCTGAGCATCATTTTGACCTGAAACACGCAGATGATATTTGCATTTGGATTTTAAAGGCCAGACGCCAAGCCATTGACTTGCTATCGCTGAAGTATTCTAGAGAATCCAGGCATCATGGCAACTTGAACGCCAAGGACCAAAGAAGACTGCAAAAAGTGGTGGTCTACTGCCCAGGTCATCACGGGTTTTGACCTCACTACCATCGATGGGATTTACAGGAGTCGCTGCCTTAAAAAGGGAGCCAGCATCATCAGAGACCCACACCACCCTGGCCACACACTCATTTCACCCCTGCTGCCATCGGGAAGAAAGTACAGGAGGCTGCAAACTGGGATGCACAGGTTCAGGAACAGCTTCTTCCCTGCAGCCATCAGGCTATTAACCACTACCACCTCAAATAAGCTTTGAACTGCATAGACTTGTTGCTTGGGAACGCTGATTTTGTCTTTATGCACTATTATTGTTTGTCTGTTTTTGTGTATGTGCATGTGTGTATGTATACTATATATATATATATATATATATATATGTGTGTGTGTGTGTGTGTGTGTGTGTGTGTGTGTGTGTGTGTGTGTGTGTGTGTGTGTGTGTGTGTGTGTGTATATCCTGTATATATATATATATATATATATATATATATATCATATATGTGTATGTGTGTGTATATATATATATATATTCACGCACTGAACTTTTTTTCTTGTTTATTATATTGTTTACAGTGTACTATGTTTACATATTGTGTTGTACTGCTGCAAGTAAGAATGTTATTGTTCTATCTGGGACACATGACAATAAAACACTCTTGACTCTTGACTTTTGACTAGTTCTTACACTCAGCATCATGAAAATCCCGATTTATATCCAAATTGCTCTCCAAATACAAAGATTTACGATGAGATCCTGAAAAACACAGACTGCTTCCCATATCTCTTGGCTGAGGAAGCCATTAATGATGAAATGCACAACTGCTTTCAATGGACTAGCACAGCCTTTGATTCACTGAAGATTTAGACCGCAGTCCTTGCACAGAATCCATGGTGTACGGGCAACGGTGAAGCCTGCCCGCCTGTGACCTGGACTGTCTTCAGCAGGATACCCCATTGCACTGGAAAAATGCACATTATCTCCATGTAATTTTCGAACATCTGTGTCCTCACCCGGGCCAGTTAACTGGGCTTTGGGGACCTGGTTACACTCAGTTCGCTGCGGTGTTTGCTTGCCTGTCGCCAGAAACAGACCCTCCATTCTGAGCCCCATCACGAGATGAGAGAGCAAGTGATCAACGCCTTCTTGAAGAAGTGAACCATCACCACCAACTCCTGGGCATTTTGGTCTAAGACTACTCAAGGTAGGGAAGACAAATTTGGGATGGTACTGACACCCTGTTACAAAAGAACACAAAGGCTCTTTCTAAGCAGAGGGAGGAACCCACTCTCACTGGCATCACGGCCAGATGCCGTGCGGTGCTGTCAGTCGGAAAGTTTACTTTAGCTTAGTTTATGGTCAGGTGTACCGAGGTACAGTGAAAAGCTTTAGTTGCGTGCTAACCAGTCAGCGGAAAGGCAATACGTGATTACAATCCAGCTAATAACAGTCTATAGACACATGATAAGGGAATAATGCCTAGTGCAGGGTAAAGCCAGCAAAGTCCAATCAAGGATAGTCTGAGGGTGACCAAAGAGGTAGGTAGCAGTTCAGCACTGCTCTCTGATTGTGATAGGATGATTCAGTTGCTTGATAACAGTTGGGAAGAAACTGTCACTGAATCCGTTTTCACACTTCTATACCTTTTGCCCGATGGGGGAGGGGAGAAGAGGAAGTGGCCAGGGTGAGACTGGTCCTTGATTATGCTGCTGGCCTTGTCGAGGCAGCATGAGGTATAAATGGAGTAAATGGAAGGGAGGTTGGTTTGTGTGATGGTCTGGGCTGCGTCCACAGTTCGCTGCAATTTCTTGCGGGCTTGGTTGGAGTTGTTTCTAAACCAGGCTGTGATGCATCCCGATAAAATGCTTCCTGTGGTGCATCTGTAGAAGTTGGTGAGAGTTGTTGGAGATATTACCTGGAAGCTGTACTTCTTCATTGGTGATGATTTCTCTCTTGCTAACTATGCTCAAACTAATTGCAGAAAAGCTTTAGGGTTAGGGAAAAGCTTTTTAATACCCCCTTGAAATAAAACTAATGCAATAGATCATGGCACAAGGAGACCTGTCTGATTTATGGCATCTAATAAAGTAATTCATTGAGAGAAACATTATCTGAGACATTAGGTAGAGGTGCAATATAAATTAAAAACTCAGTTAAAAATTGGCTCAGAAGAAAACTGGAATTGTTCACTCCATTTCTGGAAAACAAATGGTATTTTTGCTTACCTGTTGTGTCGTCTTTTGTCGACTTTGTTTCTGGTTAAAACAAAGAACATAAATATATTAATGGTGAGCACAGTGCAGCGGCTGCCATTTCATACTTCTAATATTGCTCTGGTGATTTGTAACAGCTGCCACAACATAAATGTACAAGCACAATAAACGGAATGCCAAATCATAAACAGCCCATTATGTTGGACTGAAGATGTCATATACTTAGTTTAATTGATGTCGTCACAAGAAACTGCGACTTTTTCGGCGGCTGCCGGCACCTGTCATAGGTCATTGCAGGTCGCCGAAAATTTTCACCATGTTGAAAATTCAGCAGCGACCAGAGAGACGCTACGATTCTTTGGGCAGCTACTCACGACCATACAGGCGACACCCTGGTGACCATGTGGCGGGGTGAAGCCTGTGTGGTCGTGAGTAGTCACCCAAAGCGTCGTACCTTGTTCTGGTCACCGCTGGATTTTCAACGTTGAAAATTATTGGCGACCCGCTGCCACTGTGATGGGTGCCGGCAGTCGCCGAGAAAGTTGCGTAAGTGGGACAGGCATGTAAGAGAGGTTGGCTTTGATGATCTCAGGTATTTATACCAAGTGATTGTTTTGGGGAGCAGATTAAATGCAGGTGTAACTCCTAATAGCTCAGGGGAGGAGTGTAGAAAGAGTCTCAGGTGCGTGGAGGCACGGCAAGCGTGACACTTCTTCTCGACCCGAAACGTCACCAATTTATTTTCTCCTGAGATGCTGTCTGACCTGCTGAGTAATTCTGGCTTTTTATGTCTATCGTTGGTTTAAACCAGGGCTACAGTTCCTTCCTACATGTAAGCGAATCAAGGATTTGCTCAAAGCCTCCTTGCTAAGTTCAAAGCCTCCCCACTAACTCCTGGGAATTTATGTCCAAGACTGGGGCAGCACGGTGGCGCAGCGGTAGAGTTGCTGCCTTACAGCGTTTGCAGTGCCAGAGACCTGGGTTAGATTCCGACTACGGGTCCTGTACGTATGGAGTTTGTACGTTCTCCCTGTGACCTGCGTGGGTTTTCTCCGAGATCTTCGGTTTCGTCCCACACTCCAAAGGCATACAGGTTTGTAGGTTAATTGGATTGGATTTGTATATTAGTGTGTTTAGGCTTGAGTTAATGTGCGGGGATCGCTGGTCAGAGCAGACACGGTGGGCCGGACCTGTTTCTGCGCTGTATCTCTAAACTAAACTAAACTAAACTAAAATACTCAAGGGAGAGAAGGCATATTTGGGATGGTACTGAGGCCATGTTACAGAAGAACACAAAGGCTCTTTCTAAGCAGAGGAAGGAACCCACCCTCAGTGGCCAGAGGCTGTGTGGTGCTGCATTGGGACAGATACCTGGAAGCCGTAATTCTTCATTGCTGATGATTTCTCTCTTGCTATCTATGCTCAAACTAATTGCAGAAAAGCTTTTTAATGCCACCTGAAATAAAATCAATGCTTTAAATTATGGCACAGGGTGATGTGTCTGATTTCTGGCATTAATAATGTAATTGATTAAGGGGCTGTCCCACTTGGGCGACCTAATTGGTGAGTTTAGAAAAGTTTGAAAAAATGTCATGTTGAAGACCTTCGACTATGTAGAAGACCTCCTTCGACCTCCTTCGACTATGTTAAAGACCAGCTTCAACTAGCTACGACAAACCTCGGGAAAATTGGACACCGAACAGTGGAGAGTGAAGACGATCTCCTTCGATCTCCTTCGACCTCCCTTTGACCTCCATTCGACTTTGATGAACTATCCATGACTACCTTCGACTACCTTCGACTATGCTCGATTACCTACGACTGGCATGCCGACCTACTACGACCTACAACGACTAAACCTACGAGTAAAATAAGTATCGATTTTTTTCCATGGTGACATTTTTTTACGCGCCGGCATTTTTTTAACATATTGAGGCCTCGTTACGCGGAGACCACTCTCGAGCATGAAGGAGAGTTTCAAAGACCTCCTATGACCTCGTGTCGACCATGCTGCGAGTATGAGTCGAAGGCAAACTCGTCAGAACTCGCGGTCGCCCAAGTGGGACAGCCCCTTTAGGGGGAAACATTATCTGAGACTAATTTCCTTGTCCTTGATTCAAGTTAGTTTATTACATTTGCTGCTCACAAAAATGGTCTAAATGCTGGGATATCGAATGCAGCTTGAGGGACCACTTTATGGAGTACCTCAGCTTAGAATGTGAGCAAGCCACAAGCACTCCTGTCAATTTACTTTTCCAGCTAACTCCCACTCTGAGGTTAGTTCCTGGGAAGGCAGGATTCACATATGATGAAAGATTGGGTCGACTGGGCTTGTATTTACTGGAATTTAGAAGGATGAGAGTGGATCTTATGGAAACATTTACAATAATTAAGGGATTGGACAGCTAGGTACAGGACATTTTTACTCAATGTTGGGATTTAGGCGGGGGAGGGCTGGAGAGAGACGGAATTGCAGGGGTTACTTGAAGTTAGAGAAGAAACACTTTTTCTAACTTCAAATAACCCCTGCATTCCCGGTAAAGTTGCAACCTTACAAAGAATGCAGCGCCGGAGACCCGGGTACGATCCTAACTACGGTTGCTATCTGAACGAAGTTTGTACGTTCTCCCCGTGACCTGCGTGGGTTTTCTCCGAGATCTTCCATTTCCTCCCACACTCCAAAGACGTACAGGTTTGTAGTTTAATTGGCTTGGTAAATGTAAAAATTGTCCATAGTGTGTGTAGGATAGTGTTAATGCGCAAGAATCGCTGGTTGGCGCGGACCCGGTGGGCCGAATGGCCTGTTCCCTAAACTAAACCTATTTCCTTTATTACTTAGACAAAAATGCTGGAGAAACTTAGCGGGTGAAGCAGCATCTACAGAGCGAAGGAAATAGGCAACGTTTCAGGTCAAAACCCTTCTTCAACACGAAACGTTGCCTATTTCCTTCGCTCCATAGATTCTGCCTCACCCGCTGAGTTTCTCCAGCATTTTTGTCTTCCATCGATTTTCCAGCATCTGCAGTTCCTTCTTAATCCTTTATCACTGTTACTTTTTTGCATGTTTCATTCATTTGTTCTATATTTCTCTACATCACCATCTATATATCTCATTTCCCTTTCCCCTGGCTCTCAGTCTGAAGAAGGGTCTCGACCCGAAACATCACCCATCCTTTCTCTCCAGAGATGCTGCCTGTCCCGCTGAGTTACTCCAACTTTTTGAATCTATCTTCGGTTTTAACCAGCATCTGCAGTTCCTTCCTGCACTATTAAAACAACCATTGTTTTTGAAATTTCTTTTGTTATTGCGAGTCTGAAACTTTCTAACCCCTAACCCCCTTTTCCTCATTGACCCAACTTCTTTCACAAAACATTTTTCTACAACAGAGGCTTCTTAGGAATTAAACTATTGTATTACGTATAACAGAACTACCTGTATTCAGTAAATCATTGCAAAAATTGTTTAGTTTAATTTATTGTCACGTGTATTGTCACAGTGTATTGTCACAGTGAAAAGCTTTTCGGTACGAGGTGCGGTGAAAATTAATCTGGTTGGTTCCTCTTCAGTTACTTGCTTATTAGCCATGGAAAGTTTTCACTGAACATTTTAATGCAAATGGGAGAACTAACGTCACAATTTAGTAATGTAATGTGGCCCAAAACTTAAAACACTTTCGCATGTAGAAGGGAAATGTGCATAATTGTAGAGGACAATCATTGTATGAAGGCTGGAGATATTGCATTTTATTCCTTAACCTTTGCAAGCAGGCCTTCAAGTTGCAAGGTTAAAGCCACGGAGTGGTCGAAGGAGCTATGAAAACAACGGGCTGATCCCACTTCAGGATTTACTTCAGCATTATCTGTTTTTATTATAGATTGTCAGGACCTGCAGGTTTTTCATTTTTATTTTTAGAGGTTAGAGTGGCTGGGCCTGGATTCATAAAAGCATAAGTGACAGGAGTAGAATTCGGCCCAGCAAGTCTACTCCACCATTCAATCATGGCTGATCTATCTCTTCTTCCTAACCCCATTTTCCTGCCTTCTCCCCATAACCCCTGACACCCGTACTAATCAAGAATCTATCCATTTCTGCCTTAAATATATCCACTGACTTGGCCGCCACAGCTTTCTGTGGCAGCAAATTCCACAGATTCACTACCCTCTGACTAAATAAATTCCTCCTCATCTCCTTCCTAAAAGAACATCCTTTAATTCTGAGTCTAAGGCCTCTAGTCCTAGACTCTCCCACTAGTTCTCCCACTAGATTTTCAGTAGCACAAAAAAATAGGGAGAATATTATTATATAAACCAATAAAATTCTCACAGCATGAGATGGAGTACGGATAGTTTTGATATAATACGTGTTTCCATAATTGCAAGTGTTAGATTAGGGAAAACTACTTGTATTATGCAGGCCGAATTAGCTATCAGACGATTTAGATCAGGTACTTTAGAATCACAAAATTTATAGTGAATATAGTTTGCAAATGACAGTAAGTAAATAAGTAAGTAAGTAAGTACGTTTTATTTATATAGCACGTTTTAAGTCAACTCGCATTGACACCAAAGTGCTTTACATAAATTAAATAATAAGTAAGGTTTGGAGGTCTTGATTTCTAGGATGCTGGTGGTCAATGCAATTCACCCAGGATTTCTGCAGTGTGTCTGCTGAAGTTAGAATTAGTGACAGGGGCAATGGACATTGAATAAATGCAACGTATGGGAAGGAACTGCAGATGCTGGTTTAAACCGAAGATAGGCACAAAACGCAGGAGTAAATCAGCGAGACAGATAGCATCTCTAGAGAGAAGGGATGGGTGACGTTTCAGGTCAAGAAGAAGGTGTGAAGAAGGGTCTCGACCTGAAACGGCACCCTAAATGTCCTTCTTTCCAGAGATGCTGCCAGTCCCCCTGAGTTACTCCAGCGTTTTGTGTCTATCCTTGAATAAGTGCAAAACAGGCCATCCCCATTGCCTAGTTCTCTTCTGTGGCTGATGCCAATGCAGATTTCCATGCTTTTGACAGTCACCCAGCAATTGAAGCAACGGCTAGTCTTCAGATGGTGTTGACAGTTTACTCTTCTGTCAGAGATGGGTGGTCAGAGATGACCATATCCAATGTCTGTGGAGCTCTGGGCACAGCCTAACAACTCAGAGTCAGAATTAAAGCTGTAAAACGGGAGGTATCCTCAGATCTGGCAGCAAAGTGGAGAGAGAAAGAGTTAATGTTTCTGGGCAGTGAACTTTCATCAGAGCAGGGAGGAGACACAAGAGACTGCAGACGCTGGAATCTGGAAGGAAAAAAACGAAATGCTGGAGAAACACAGCGGATCAGACACTGATCTGCTGAGTTAAGGGGCATGTCCCACTTGAACAACCTAATCCACGAGTATAGACCCTAGACAAGTTGAAAAAAATGTCAAGGTTGTGGTGAACTCGCCGAAGTAAAAGACCTCCTACGACCTCCTACGACTATGTCTACGACCTCCTACGATCCCCCCCCCTTGACCTCAGTCTTCCACACCTAAGACCAACTACGACTAGCTACGAGTGGAAAATGGAGAGTTTCACTCAAAGGATCACTGAGACAATGTTTTAACTCTATTTCACATTTCAACTATCGAAAACATTTTGATTTTGTGTGTAGGGACCACTATAAAATTGCAAGAACCAGAGATTAAATGTGAGGTATTTGTAAATACAAGGCTAATTCAATGATGTGCTGAATGTGTCTATGTGAGTAAACAGCCTGGGGAATAAATAGATAGATTGGTAACTACCAATATAGTGGATGCATTAGTGATAATATTTAAAAACTCTTTAGATTTTGGAGTAGTTCCTGAAGATTGGAGGGTAGCTAATGTAACCCCACTTTTTAAAAAGGGAGGGAGAGAGAAAACGGGGAATTACAGACCAGTTAGTCTAACGTCGGTGGTGGGGAAACTGCTAGAATCAGTTATTAAAGATGGGATAACAGCACATTTGGAAAGTGGTGAAATCATTGGACAAAGTCAGCATGGATTTATGAAAGGTAAATCATGTCTGACGAATCTTATAGAATTTTTCGAGGATGTAACTAGTAGAGTGGATAAGGGAGAACCAGTGGATGTGTTATATCTGGACTTTCAGAAGGCTTTTGACAAGGTCCCACATAAGAGATTAGTATACAAACTTAAAGCACACGGTATTGGTGGTTCAGTATTGATGTGGATAGAGAAACACAGAAACATAGAAATTAGGTGCAGGAGTAGGCCATTTGGCCCTTCGAGCCTGCACTGCCATTCAATATGATCATGGCTGATCATCCAACTGAGTATCCCGTACCTGCCTTCTCTCCATACCCTCTGATCCACCTAGCCACAAGGGCCACATCTAACTCCCTCTTAAATATAGCCAATGAACTGGCCTCAACTACCCTCTGTGGCAGAGAGTTCCAGAGAACTGGCTGGCAGACAGGAAGCAAAGGGTAGGAGTAAACGGATCCTTTTCACAATGGCAGGCAGTGACTAGTGGGGTACCGCAAGGCTCAGTGCTGGGACCCCAGCTATTTACGATATATATTAATGATTTGGACGAGGGAATTGAATGCAACATCTCCAAGTTTGCGGATGACACGAAGCTGGGGGGCAGTGTTAGCTGTGTGGAGGATGCTAGGAGGCTGCAAGGTGACTTGGATAGGCTGGGTGAGTGGGCAAATGCATGGCAGATGCAGTATAATGTGGATAAATATGAAGTTATCCACTTTGGTGGCAAAAACAGGAAAGTAGACTATTATCTGAATGGTGGCCGATTAGGAAAGGGGAAATGCAACGAGACCTAGGTGTCATGGTACACCAGTCATTTAAAGTAGGCATGCAGGTGCAGCAGGCAGTGAAGAACGTGAATGGAATGTCAGCATTCATAGCAAAAGGATTTGAGTATAGGAGCAGGGAGGTTCTACTGTAGTTGTACAGGGTCTTGGTGAGACCACACCTGGAGTATTGCGCACAGTTTTGGTCTCCTAATCTGAGGAAAGACATTCTTGCCATAGAGGGAGTACAGAGAAGGTTCACCAGATTGATTCCTGGGATGGCAGGACGTTCATATGAAGAAAGACTGGATAGACTCGGTTTGTACTCGCTAGAATTTAGAAGATTGAGGGGGGATCTTATAGAGACTTACAAAATTCTTAAGGGGTTGGACAGGCTAGATGCAGGAAGATTGTTCTCGATGTTGGGGAAGTCCAGAACAAGGGGTCACAGTTTAAGGATAAGGGGGAAATCTTTTAGGACAGAGATGAGGAAAACATTTTTCACACAGAGAGTGGTGAATCTCTGGAATTCTCTGCCACCGAAGTTAGTTGAGGCCAGTTCATTGGCTATATTTAAGAGGGAGTTAGATGTGGCCCTTGTGGCTAAAGGGATCAGGGGGTATGGAGAGAAGGCAGGTACAGGATACTGAATTGGATGATCAGCCATGATCATATTGAATGGCGGTGCAGGCTCGAAGGGCCGAATGACCTACTACTGCACCTAATTTCTATGCTTCTACCACACTATTATTAATTACTGAGAAATGCAATAATCTTGAAGATTATTTCTTACCGTTACAGTTCTTTTCATCACTTCCATCCAAGCAATCATCTTCGCCATCACATATGGAAATATTTGGAATACATATGTCTGTCTTGCAGTGGTAAGATTCTTTGCATTCTATTGTAACAATAGAGAAAAAGGTATCAAGCTTAAAAGGGCCTGTCCCACGAGCATGCGACTGCATGTGGCAAGCGCAACCTAACGTTGTCGCTTGAGCCGTACTGCCTCGCTGGGCCGGCCCCACTTCGAATGCCAGAGCCGTATGGAGTTGTTCGGAGCTGGTCCCGAAATCGCGCGGGTTTCCGAAAAAATGACACTGTCCAAATATTCCGCACGACAACGGCCTGCCAGCCCGCAGCCGCATTGAGGCCGTACGCACTGCCTCGACGGGCGTGCGAAGTGTCTCAACACCGTACGCAGCATCTTGACACCGTACGCAGCGTCTTGATGCCGTACGCAGCGTCTTGAAGGCGTACGCCTTCGCTCGAACTTCATGTCAACTCGTACGGGATCACTCAACCTCTGCGCGGCCCCAACTTCCGGTTTAGTCGCGCTCGCCGCATGCAGTCGCATGCTTGTAGGACAGGCCCTGTACAGGAATTACTCAACCTCCGTTCGGCCCCCACACGGCCCCTACATGGCCCCCGCACGGTCCCCGCTTCCGGTTTGGTCACGCTTGCCGCATGCAGTCGCATGCTGGTGGGACAGGCCCTGTACGGGGATCACTCGACCTCCACGCGGCCCCCGTTTCCGGTTTGGTCGCATGCTCGTTGGACAGGCCCTTTAGGCAATGGCGGCGCTGTGGTAGAGTTGCTGCCCTAAGGGCCTGTCCCACTTGGCGATTTTTTTCGGCGACTGCCGGCGTCATATCAGAGTCGCCAAAAGATTTTGAACATTTCAAAACCCAGCGGTGACAAAAAAATGTTGCGACACTTGAAAAAACACCGCGCGTCAATACGTCATCACACCGCATCACAGCACGTCACCGCCGCAACACGGTGACCGGATACGTCAGTCAGTGATGCCGGCAGTCATCGAAAAAATTGCCAAGTGGGACAGGCCCTTGACAGCGCTTGCAGCGCCAGAGATCCCACGCGCAAGTGGGACAGGCCCTTCAGGGCGTGGAAGTTAGTGGAGTGGCTATTACTAAGGAGAAGGTGCTTGGGAAATTGAAAGGTCTGTAGGTGGATAAGTCACCTGGACCAAATTGACTGCTCCCCAAGGTTCTGAATGAGGTGGTTTTAGAGATTGTTGAGGCATTAGTAGCGATCTTTCAAGCATCATTGGAGATCTTTCAAGAATCATTACTCCGCTGTTCAAGAAGGGAGTGAAGTAGAAGAGTGGTAACTAAAGGACGGTTAGAGTGATTACAGTGCTTGGTAAGGTTTTAGAGTCCATTATAAAGGATGAGGTTTGTGAGTACTTAAAGGCACATGATAAAATAGGCCGAAGACACCATAGTTTTGTGAAAGGGAGATCTTGCCTTACAAGCCTGTTGGAATTCTTTGAAGAATTAAATAGCAGGACGGACAAAGGATAGTCAGTAGATGTCGTATACCTAGATTTTCAGAAAGCCTTTGATAAGGTGCCACACGTGAGGCTGCTAAGGAAGATGAGAGCCCATGGTATCAAAGGGCAGACACTAGCATGGATAGCTGGTTGGCTGGATGGCAGAAGGCAAAGAGTGGCAATAAAGGGGGATTTTTCCGGTTGGCTGCCAGTGACTAGTGGAGTTCTGCAGGGGTCGGTGCTGGGGCCGCTACTCTTCACGTTGTATGTTGTATATCAGGACTTTCATATGAAGAAAGACTGGATCGACTCGGTTTGTACTCGCTAGAATTTAGATGATCGAGGGGGGATCTTATAGAAAGAAAGTTACAAACTTCTTAATGGGTTGGACAGGCTAGATGCAGGAAGATTATTCCCGATGTTGGGGAAGTCCAGAACAAGGGGTCACAGTTTAAGGATAAGGGGGAAATCTTTTAGGACCGAGATGAGAAAAACATTTTTTACACAGAGAATGGTGAATCTGTGGAATTCTCTGCCACAGAAGGTAGTTGAGGCCAGTTCATTGGCTATATTTAAGAGGGAGTTAGATGCGGCCCTTGTGGCTAAAGGTATCAGGAGGTATGGAGAGAAGGCAGGTACAGGATACTGAGTTGGATGATCAGCCATGATCATATTGAATGGCGGTGCAGGCTCGAAGGGCCGAATGGCCTACTCCTGCACCTATTTTCTATGTTTCTATATTAATGATTTGGACGAGGGGATTGAAGGCTTTGTGGTCAAGTTTGCAGATAATTAGAAGATAGGTAGGGGGCAGGTAGTGTAGAGAAAGCAGGGACTCTGAAGAAGGACTTGGACAGGTTGGGAGAGTGGTCAGAGAAGTGGCAGATGGAATGCAGCATAGCAAAGTGTGGAGTCGTTCATTTTGGTCGTAGGAATAAAGGCGTAGACTATTTTCTAAATGGGGAGAGAATTCAGAAATCAGAGGTGCAAAGGGACTTGGGAGTGCTGGTGCAGGATTCCCAAAATGTTAATTTGCAAGTCGAATCGATAGTAAAGAAGGCAAATGTAATGCTAGCATTTATTTTGAGAGGACTAGAATATAAAACGGGGATGTAATGCTGGGCTTTATAAGGCACTGGTCAAACCACATTTGGAGTATTGTGAGCAGTTTTTTTGCCCCAAGGATGTACCGAGGAGAGGGTCCAGGGGAGGTTTACAAGAATTATCCTAGGAATTATTGGATTAACATATGATGAGAGTTTGTAGGCACTGGGCCTGTACTCGCTGGAGAGTAGAAGGATGAGGGGAGACCTCATTGAAACTTACCAAATAGTGAAAGTCCTTGATAGAGTGAATGTGGAGAGGATGTGTTCACTAGTGAGAGAATCTAGGACCAGAGGTCATAGCTTCAGAGTAAAAGGACATCTTTAGAAAGGAGATGAGGAGGAATTTCTTTAGTCAGAGAGTAGTGAATCTGTGGAATTCATTGCCACAGGAGGCTATGGAGGCCACCAATGGATATTTGTAAGGCGGAGATTGACAAATTCTTGATTAGTACTAATGTCATGGGGTTATGGGGAGAAGACAGGAGAATGGGGTTAGGAGGGAAAGATAGATCAGCCATGATTGGATGGCAGAGTAGACTTGATTGGCTGAATGGCCTATTTCTGCTGCAATAACATGATAGATACAAAATGCTGGAGTAACTCAGCAGGTCAGGCAGCATCAGGCTATCTTTTGGTGAAGGCGATGCTTTCTTTTTTCCAGAGATGCTGCCTGACTCGCTGAGTTACTCCAGCATTTGTGCCTCTCTTCGGTGTAAACCAGCGTCTGCAGTTCATTCCTACGCCTGCAACTTATGAACCTTTCCAAATGCGAGTAAATCCTGCCCCTAAGAATCCCTGACAATGTAAACCATTGTTATTTAAAATGCTAAGGACATGACATATACTTCAAGGTTTGTGTGGAGAATATGTGATGTACAGTAATTTTTTTTGAGTGCTTGTTATTCATACAGTATGTTCATACAACCAGCACCCCTGATTGCCCATAAATATCATATGGTTGAGAGTATACTCCATATGAAAAACTGTTGCAGAATATTAATAACAATACTCCAATGACTATGTTAGTATAAATCAAGGACAAGTACTTATGTTTACCTGTGCAGCACAACTCATCACTCAGGTCCGCACAGTCATCAATGCCATTGCAAACATTCTCAAGAGGAATACACTTGCCATTTACACATTTAAATTCAGTCCCGGTGCAGACCTTATCTGGTAATGAAAAAACAGAAAGCATTTTAGCAAAATATTCAGCCAAACTGGGCGGTACGGTGTCGTAGCGGTAGAGTTGCTGCCTCACAGCACTTACAGCGTCAGAGACCCGGGTTCGATCCCGACCACGGGTGCTGTCTCTGTACTTAGTTTGTACGTTTGACCTGCATGGGATTTCTCTGAGATTGTCGGTCTCCTCCCACACTCCAAAGACGTATGGGTTTGTAGGTTAATCGGCTTGGTATAAGTGTAAATCGTCCCTGGTGTGTGGAGGATCGTGTAAAGGGCCCGTCCCATTTTCCCGACCTAATTCACGACCTCTGCCGAGGTTACCCTTGACTCATACTCGCACATGGTCGTCACGAGGTCGTAGGAGGTCGTAGGAAGTCGTAGGTAGGTCGTGGCAGGCCGTGATGCTAGTCGTAGGTACTCGTGGCATCAAGTAGGTCAGGGCGTTTTTTCTAGCATGATGAAAAATGTCCACGAGTAAAAATGATTGTGAATTAGGTTGTGAAAGTGGGACAGGCCCTTTAACGTGCGGGTATCACTAGTCAGGGGTGGACTTGGTGGGCCGAAGGGCCTGTGTCCACGCTGTATCTCTAAACTAAGACTGCATGATCCAACATCCCGATTGTCGGACTGGGAACAGAGATAGACTGTTACTTTGCACCCTTCTAACTTAATGGGGTCATTGTAACCTGGTGCAAATCACTGTTGTCTATTAATGACATGCATCTACTGTGTTCCATTGAGCTCTTCTGTACATCACAAGCCCACCACAGAAATATTCAGTTTTCCTCTTTTCCTCGCATCCCCAGAAGGAGAATAAAGGAGAAACCATCCCCACTCAAGTGGTCTCCTAATGTTTTCCGTAACAATTCAAGCACAGGTGGTGTTTCGTTTAGTTATGTTTAGATGTACAGCACGGAAACAGGCCCTTCACCAAGCAACGATCCCCGCACATTAACACTGGGGACAATTTTCCATTTTACAGCAAGGCAATTAACCTTCAAACCTGTACGCCTTTGGAGTGTGGGAGGAAACAGAAGATCTCGGAGAAAACCCACGCAGGTCAAGGGGAGAACGTACAAACTCCGTACAGACAGCATCCGTTGTCGGCCTCGAACCTGGGTCCCCGGCGCTGCATGGCAGCAGCTCCACCGCTGCGCCGTGGAGTATAGGTCTTTTAGCAATGACATTTAATGATAAAAATCAGACACCTGGAGGATAATGATAGCATTTCACAGCAGCAAAGTAGCCTTTCTTGCAACCTGCCATTGGAGCTCCAATGTTCTTGAATTGGAAACATTCTGATAAGCTGGTTTCAAACCCCCTGCAGCGTGAATTATTAGCCCAGTTGACCATCTTAAATATTCCTGGAATGTGTACATTTTTTAAGAGGCTCTCTGCTCCCCTGCAAAAAGAGAGAAGAGTTAGGGAGCATGCAAACAGGTTGGCAGGAACCATCACACATCTATTTAGGCTACGTGTAGGAAGGATCTGCAGATGCTGGTTGAAACCGAAGATAGACACAACAAGCTGGAGTAACTCAGCGAGACAGGTAGCCTCTCTGGAGGGTTTTGGGTCGAGATCCGTCTTCTGACTAAAACGTCACCCCATTCCTTCTCTCCAGACATACTGCCTGTCCCGCTGAGTAACTCCAGCTTGTTGTGTCTGTCTTTGATTTACAGTATCCTCTTTCAATTTCCCACAATCATCACAATTCCAACGGATTCTACCATTCGCTTTACATCCTGGCGGAAATTTAGTGGCCAACTAATCTACCAGATCTATTCCCCTCATGATCTTATACACCTACCCGTGGAATTCTTTGCCACAGAAAGCATGCCAAGTCAGTGGACATTTTTAAGGCAGAGATGGATAGATTCTTGGTTAGTACAGGTGTCAGAGGTTATGGGGAGAAGGCAGGGTTATTAGGGAGAGATAGATCAGCCATGATTGAATGGTGTAGATTTAATGGGCTGAATGGCTTAATTCTACTCCTATCACCTATGACCTTATGACCTCTATAAGAACCCCTCATGCTGCATGGTGGTGCTGCCTTCATAGTCATAGAATCATAGAGTGAACAGTGTGGAAACAGGCCCTTCAGTTCAATTTATCCAGACTGGCTAACATGTCCCAGCTACACTAGTCCCACCTGCCCACGTTTGGTTCATATCCCTCCAAACCTGTCCTATCCATGTACCTGTCTAACTGTTTCTTAAAGGATGGGATAGTCCCTACAACGACCTCCTCTGGCAGCTTGTTCCATTCACCCACCACCCTCTGTGTGAAAAGGTTACCCCTCGGAATCCTATTAAATCTTTTTCCCCTTCACCTATGGTCCTCGATTCTCCTACTGTGAGCAAGAGACTCAGTGCATCTACCCGATCTATTCCTCTCATGATTTTATACACCTCCATAAGATCACCCTTCATCCTTCTGCGCTCCAAGGAATAGAGACCCAGCCTGCTCGACCTCTGCCTAAGCTAAGGCCCTGAAATAGCATTAATTAATTAATTAAT
This sequence comes from Leucoraja erinaceus, assembly GCF_028641065.1. Classification (NCBI taxonomy): domain Eukaryota; kingdom Metazoa; phylum Chordata; class Chondrichthyes; order Rajiformes; family Rajidae; genus Leucoraja; species Leucoraja erinaceus. The sequence continues at coordinate 139,758,647 of NC_073377.1, read as the reverse complement.
TTATTTAATTCTTTATTTCGAACAGAATAAAAGAATACAAAGCAAGTGTGAAACAGCATACAAAAACAAACAAAAAAACAAAACAAGAATATTTATGAAGTGTCATAAACAATATTTATAAATAAATGAAATCATATGTGTCCGAAAAGGAGCAGGAAGAAGCCAAAGCTTATTAATTCCCACCCCTTATTCAACTGCTTATAATTATCTTATACGAATTTAGCAGCTATAAACACCCATTCCAATATGTACACCAAATTATTTACATTTGTACACTAATCAAATATTTACAAAGCCATACAAAAAAAAGAGTGAAACAAATAAAAAATAAAAAACCCTCCTGTACTATACAGTATCTCGTAGTCATATATACAACCCATCACTCTATAATCACCCTTCCCAATACAATCAGTATAACAAATATCCCACTCACAATCACCTAACCTCATCCCAATATCCTTTTAACAAAGTGCTTTTGTACATCTTTTCAAACTGAATTATGCTTGTGCTAAGATTTATCTCCTGTTCCAAACCATTCCACAAATTCACTCCACAGATTGCTATGCACAAGAGTTGTTCTAACATTGAGTTTTTTTTTAATTAAGTTCCCCTCTCAAATTATACCCACCCTGTCTTTCCATAAACAGGTTTTGTATATTTCCTGGAAGTAAATTATTTCTTGCTTTGTACATGATTTGTGTAGTCCTAAATTTAACTAGATCAGTGAACTTCAGTGTATGTGACTTTAAGAATAATAAATTGGTATGTTCAAGATATCCAACATTATTGATAATTATTATTGCTCTTTTTTCTAATTATTATTACTCTCTAATTATTTTCTAATTATTATTGCTCTCTTCATAGCAAAAGGATTTGAGTATAGGAGCAGGGAGGTTCTACTGCAGTTGTACAGGGTATTGGTGAGACCACACCTGGAGTATTGCGTACAATTTTGGTCTCCTAATCTGAGGAAAGACATTCTTGCCATAGAGGGAGTGCAGAGAAGGTTCATCTGACAGATTCCTGGGATGTCAGGACTTTCATATGAAGAAAGACTGGATAGACTCGGTTTGTACTCGCTAGAATTTAGAAGATTGAGGGGGGATCTTATAGAAACTTACAAAATTCTTAAGGGGTTGGACAGGCTAGATGCAGGAAGATTGTTCCCGATGTTGGGGAAGTCCAGAACAAGGGGTCACAGTTTAAGGATAAGGGGGAAATCTTTTAGGACCGAGATGAGGAAAACATTTTTCACACAGAGAGTGGTGAATCTGTGGAATTCTCTGCCACAGAAGGTAGTTGAGGCCAGTTCATTGGCTATATTTAAGAGGGAGTTAGATGTGGCCCTTGTGGCTAAAAGGATCAGGGGGTATGGAGAGAAGGCAGGTACAGGATACTGAGTAGGATGATCAGCCATGATCGTATTGAATGGCGGTGCAGGCTCGAAGGGCCGAATGGCCTACTCCTGCACCTATTTTCTATGTTTCTATGTTTTTGTAATGTGCATACCAGCTGTAGGTTGGTTTTGTAGGCGTTACCCCATATCTCCACACAGTAACTCAGATATGGCAATATGAGTGTATTATACAGAGTATGCAATGATTTGTGGTCCAGAACGTGACTTCATTTTCTGAATATTGCTATAGACTTTGCTTTGACGTGGTTTATATGTGGTTTCCAGCAGATTTTGTGGTCTAAGATCACGCCAAGAAATTTATTTTCATATACTCTTTCTATACTTAATGTGATCTATTTTCAATTGTACTTGAGAGTTTGTTTTATGTTTTCCGAATAGCATAATCTTTGTTTTGCTTAAATTTAGAGACAATTTGTTGACATCAAACCACTGTTTTAATGTACACAAAAAAGCTGGAGAAACTCAGCGGGTGCAGCAGCATCTAGGGAGCGAAGGAAATAGGCAACGTTTCGGGCCGAAACCCTTCTTAAGTCTGAAGAAGGGTTTCGGCCCGAAACGTTGCCTATTTCCTTTGCTCCCTAGATGCTGCTGCACCCGCTGAGTTTCTCCAGCTTTTTTGTGTACCTTCGATTTTCCAGCATCTGCAGTTCCTTCTTAAACGCTGTTTTAATGTATTCATTTCTGATGCGATGACCTCCAAAAGCTGCTTCAAATTGTCACCGGAACAAAAAATATTTGTATCACCGTCAAATATAATCAATTTCAGTATATTTGATACTTTGCATATGTCGTTAATGTATATTATGAAAAGCTTTGGACTTAACACAGACCCTTGACGTACTCCACAAGTTATGTTCATGTAAGTTGATTTATGTTCATCTATTTCTACAAATTGTTGCCTGTTTCTTAAATAGTTTCTCACCCAATCCAATCATGATGCCAAAGTAAAATGTCGTGATTTATGGTATCAAATGCTTTTTTTAAGTCTATGAATATTCCCACTGCAAGTTTTTTATTATCTATGCAATTTGTGATTTCCTCAATTAATTCCATTAGTGCAATGGATGTTGATCTGTCTGTCCGGAATACATATTGACTGTCGACCAAAAGCTTATCTTTTTCAAAGAAATTGTCAAGTCTTTCTGTAAAAGGTTTTTCAAGGATCTTGGAGAATTGGGAGAGTAAAGAATCAGGCCTGTAATTTGTGAAATGGTGTCTATCCCCAGTTTTATGTAATGGTATTACTTTTGCTCTTTTCATTTTGTTCGGAAATTTACCGGATTGAAAAGACAAGTTACAGATATGAGTTAATGGTTCTCCAATTTCTTCAATAACTTTTTTTATTATAATCATATCAATATCATTCCAATCAGTAGAGGATTTGCTTTTACATTTTCTTACAGTGTCTATGATTTATTTTCCTTCAACTGCTCTAAGAATGATAGAGCTAGTATTTCTATCGCAAAGATCAGTATCTGCCCCTTCTTTTGTTTCTGGGTCATTAATTTTTTTCTGCCAAATCTGGTCCCACATTTACAAAGAATTTGTTAAAACCATTAACCGCATCATCCCTATTATTTATTGTCTTGTCTTTCTCAATAAAATACTCAGGGTAGCCTGTATTTTTTGATCAATTTCTAATAATACTATTTAGCACTTTCCATAAACCTTTCATATTGTTTTTATTATTCTCTAATATTTTATTATAGGATTAAAATGACACTCAGAAGCACAGATCTCAATTATTTCATACCCAGAAAACTATGTGTCATTTCTTACAGTTCAAAGTTGAGTTGCCTGCAGACCACATTTGCCTCATGCATTGTCCAACTCTTCTTCTTCTTCTGGCAAATGGGTAGCTTTTCCGCGGTTTGATTAAAACTGAAAAAAACAACTCCTTGTGTCGAATTATCAGACTCGAAATGAACATTAGTTTGTCCTAGAATTGAAATAAAATTGATATGTTTACATACATGATAAGTTTACACATATGATTATTTGTGTGACCATTTATTACTATAGATGGTGGAACAGATTAGAAAGCAGCCTTTCAACTCTGGGTCCTTGTTTACATTCTAATTTATACTGAAGAAAGATCGGCTGATGTACTTCTGGATTCAGCTGTTAAAAACAAGGGAACTGAAGGCATCGGCCGATACCTCTGCAGTGGGTACACCTGTGGAGAGGCTGAATGGGAAGAGCCTGTACTTGGGGGTATTAGCTACAGGGAGAGGTTGGACAGACTTGGATTGTTTGGTCCAGATCCAGAGCCAGCAACATTATGGGGGACCCCTACCACCCCAGCAGCGGACTGTTCCAGCTGCTACGGTCAGGCAAACGCCTCCACTGTCATGCTGTGAAAACAGAGAGGATGAGACGGAGTTTCTTCCCACAGGCCATCAGGACTGTAAACTCTTATCTCACCAGGGACTAATTTACTGTACTAATTTACTGTTGTGTTGTGTCTTTTTAAAATTGTTGTTTTTTTCCTAACATGTAAATACTGATTTTGTTCTATTCTGTTCTGTAGTTTTTGCACAATCCACAGGCATTGGCACTTTCATTTCACTGCACACCTTGTTTGTGTATGTGACAAATAAAGTTGACGACTTGACTTGACTGGTCTGGATTTGTGGATTGTCCTGATGGAAGTATATACAATTCTGAGAGTCATACTGTAGATGGGGTGGCCAGGCAGAACTTTTCACCTAGGATGGAAACTCTAAATACTAAAGGGCATAGATTTAAAATGAGCGGGCCAAAGTTTAATGGAGATGTACAGGAGATGACTCTTTGGAGATCTCTCACGACCATAGGAGACCTTTCACGACCATACAGGTGACCCCTGGTGACATGTCATGGGTGACCTCTCATGACCATAGGAGACCTTTCACGACCATGGTCTCCTATGGTTGTGAGAGGTCTCCAAAGAGTTGTAGCATCTTTCTGGTTGCCACTGAATTTTCAACATGTTGAACATTTCGGCGACCTATCACGGGTGCCGGCTGTCACCTGTAAAGGTCGCGTAAGTGGGACAGGCCCTTTAGTGCTCGTGCAAGGATATACCTAGAACCAAATAGCGAGTGAGAGCAAGTAATAACAATGATTAGTTTCGCTTTAGGTCTTGGTCTATTATTGTCATGTGTGCTAAGATACAGTGAAAAGCTTTGATTTGTATGGTATCCACACAGATCAAATGTACCATATATAAATAAAATCGATCAAACTCAAGTACAATAAAGGGGGAAATACCGTGGGTGTAATATAGTTCTCAGCTTTGCAGCACATTGCAACGCACCAGTTCCATAGACAGGGTCTGATGTCTTCTTTGGGTGGAGGTGAGTTGGACAGTACTCCAGCTCATTGAAGGACCATCCAGAAGCCTGGTGACAGAGGTAGGGTTGACAACTGTCCCGTATTAGCCGGGACATCCCGTATATTGGGCTAAATTGGTTTGTCCCATACGGGACCGCCCTTGTCCCGTATTTGACTGCTACTACTCGGGTCGAGGGGACTGTCGGGTCAGAGCACCGCATCCGGCCCCCGCCTCACCCGTCCCGACGTAGTGCAGCCCGTGGAGTGCAGCAGCAGTACCTCGCCCGTGGCCCCGTCGGTCGGCAGCCCGGACAGCTGTCTGACCTTCGGACCTTCGCTTACCGCTGACACCACCGCCCCTCCTTCTCATGGCCAATCATCGGTTCATGATCTGGATGGGGTGCTGGACTGTGAGCATGATGTCGCACGGCCCGGGCCAAAACTCCTCAGCTGGCCCGCCGGCTGGGCTTTGTGTGCAGTCCAGCACCCGGGCCAACTCATCATTCACCCAGCCACGGCCGAGTCAGTCAACGAATTGCCGTTGGGAATTTGTCCCTTATTTTGACCTTTTGTCCTTTATTTAGGTTTGAGAAAGTTGGGAAGTTGAGGCAGTGGTGTGCCTTCTTGGCTGTCCCATCAATGTGGTTGATCCACCATTGGTAATATTAGCGTCAAGGAATTTGAAGCACTCGACCATTACCACTTCGGCATTACTGATGCTTGTACTCCACCTTGCTTCCTGAAGTCACTAATTAACTCCTTCATCCCTTTCGACTGTCAGTGTGCGCTTTCAAGCTCCTCTGCTGTAGGGGAACATGAAGAAGTTGGAATGGCCAGAGTGGTTCGTCATTTGATTGTGTCTGCTCTGTGTGATAGCCTGGACTACATCTACAACTCTCTGGAAATTATGGTGGTCTTGGACAGGACTGATCCTAAACCAAGCTGTGATGCAACTCTATTCATTGGAGTGCAGGAGGATGAGGGGTGATGTTACAGAAGTGTATAAAATCATGAGAGGAATAGATCAGGCGCACAGTCTCTTGCCCAAAATAGGGAAATCGAGGACCAGAGGACATAAGTTTGAAGGTGAAGGGGAAAGGAATCTGAGGGGTAACTTTTTCACACAATGGTGGTGTGTGGATGTATAGAACAAGCTGCCAGTGGAGGTAGTTGAGGCTGGGACTCTCCCAACATTTATGAAAGCTACATGGATAGGACAGGTTTGGAGGGATATGGACTAAACGCAGGCAGGTGGGACTAGTTTAGCTGGGACATGTTGGCCGATGTGGGCAAATTGGGCTGAAGGCCTGTTTCCACATTGTATAGTGATATGATTTCTATAGTCATAGCATCACACTCTATGACTATAATTTCTATATCACTGAAGTGCACCGCACGACTGCACTGTACATAGATGATTTAGAAACATAGAAACATAGAAAATAGGTACAGGAGTAAGCCATTTGGCCCTTTGAGCCAGCACCGCCATGATCATGGCTGATCATCCAAAATCAGTACCCTGTTCCTGCTTTTTCCCCATGCCCCTTGATTCCGTTGGCCCCTAGGGCTATATCTAACTCTCTCTTGAAAACATCCAGTGAAATGAAAATGTTTCTAATCATCTTTATCATTGCCATCAAGTTTGGCAGCATTTTTCTACTCAATTGGTGACGAGCTGCATGCAAATTTTTCATTGCAATTCTATACTTTTATTCTCACCTGATGAGCATTCTCCAAAGTGGGAGAACTTGTCACGATTCCTCTGACATTCAAAACTTTTCAGTTGGCAGTAAGACCTAAATCTTCGATTATTGGTTGAGCAGACTGGGGATTCAATCTTCGGACATTGATAAGGCACCTTGCACACACATTTCCCATGAAGGCATTTTTCCCAAGGTTGGCAGAAGACTTTCTGACATGATTTGTAGGTATAATTTTCATGTAAACAGTCCTCAGACAGTCTTTGTAGGCGAGCGACTGAAGTATTTGAAGTCTGTGGAATATCAAGATAGAAAATTACTATAACTATTTTTCAATGTTCAGTTTTTCCAACCATTCCTATTAAATCTTTGCCCTCTCACCCGAAATCTGTGTGTTTTGGTTCTTGCTTCCCCTACTCTTGGTATTCTGCACTTACCCGATCTATTCCTCTCATGATCTTATACACCTCGATAAGATCACCCCTTAAGAGGCTGTCCCACTGTGGCGACCTAATTGGCGAGCTTAGAAGAGTTTAGGAGAGTTTGAAAAAGTGTCATATTGAAGACCTCCTTGACTATGTTGAAAACTAGCTTTGAGTAACTACAACTAGCTACGGGGAAATTGGAAAATAGTGAAGACTGAAGACGATCTCCTTCGGCCTCCCTTCGACCTCCCTTCAACTATGATGAAGACTATCAATGACTACCTTCGATTACCTTCAAGTACCCTCGATTACCTATGAATAACATGCCGACCTACTACAACCTACTTCAAACCTCCGAGTAAAAAACTATTGATTTTTTCCATGGCGATCGTTTTTTACTCGCGAGCATTTTTAAGCATGTTGAAAAATACGCCACGACCTAGCTGAGGCCTCGAGTACGCGGGGACTACTCTTGAGCATGAAGAAGAGTTACAAAGACCTCCTAGGACCTCGTGTCGACCATGCTACGAGTATAAGTCGAGGGCAAACTCTTCCAAACTGGCCAATTAGGTCACCGCAGTGGGACAGGCCGTTTATCCTCCTGCGCTCCAAGGAATATAAACAGATTATAAGGTTGTATGGCATGGCTTAGAGTTTGAAATGGGATAGAATTCCTACATCAGTTTATACTTGTAGGCGGTTCTCCTTCAATAAATCTTAGACTTTCTAAAAAATCTATTTACCACATCAATAAACAAGGTGCCAGAGAGATGCGGCAGGTCAGGCAGCAGCTCTGGAGTGAAATGGACAGATAATGCCTTGGGCTGGAACCTGCTTCAAGACTGGAGTAGAGGACAATAGTTTGTGGTAAGAAGTGAGGGGAAAGGGTGGGAATTGTGCTGGGAAGTGACAGTGAATTCCGGTAAGGAGGAATGAATTAACAAATAAGTCAGGTGAGACAGAGAAGGGTGGATATTTAATTCTTTAGTTTAGTTTTGAGATACAGCACGGAAACAGGCCCTTTGGCCCACCGGTCCACGCTGACCAGCGATCCCCGCACATTAACACTATCCTACACCCACTAGCGACAATTTTACATTCATACCAAGCCAATTAACCTACAAACCTGTACGTCTTTGGAGCGTGGGAGGTCACCGAAGATCTCGGAGAAAACCCACGTGGTAGTGAGCTGCCAAATGAGGTAGCTGATGCAGGTACAATCACAAAGTTTAAAAAACATTTGGACAGGCACATGGATAGGACAGGTTTAGGGGGATATGGGCCAAATGCAGGCAGGCCGGACTAGTGTAGATGGGGCACGTTGGTCAAGTTGGGCCAAATGACTCCATTACGCTATCTAGATCTCCAAGGCCAAGGTTGAGAGATCCGTCTCGCGAGTGGACCCTTGGAAAGCATCATGGCCATGTTCTCAAAGGCTGAGTGAACCAGTGGGATGTAATTTTCAACCTCTCACGGTTGGTCCAAGGTCCTCACCAGACAAAGGACATGCAAGAAGATGAAGGTGACATGCTTCAATAACTACGGACCAGTGATACTCATGTCCATTGCAATGAAGTGCTTTAAGAAGTTGGTTTATGATGCATATCATGTCCTACCTCAGTAATTACTTTCAATTAATCTACCACTCCGACAGTTTGACAGTGGATGTGATCACACTCGCTCTCCAGCCTGTACTGGACCACGTGAAACTTGTAGGTCGGGCTGTTGTTCATCAACCTCAGCTTGGCATTCCACGCCATTGTCCCTTCCAAGCTGACACAAACTCAGGGAACTGGATCTCCGCTCATCTCTGTGCAACTGGATCCTCGACTTCCTCATCAGCAAACCTCAATCAACACTGATTGGCAACACCACCTCATCCTAGCAAACCAGGTTTAACTCAAGGCAGGCACAAAATACTGGAGTAACTCAGCAGGTGAGGCAGCATCTCTGGAGAGAAGGAATGGGCGACGTTTCGGGTCGAGACCCTCAGACTCAAGGCATACACTCAATCCCCTGCTTCTCCCTCTCCCTCTATACGCAGGCACAGCACCACCACCTTCTTCAAATTCACCAACAATACTAGTGTCATTGTACGCATAATGGGCTACATTGAATAAAAGCTCAGAGGGAGTTCAACAACTTGGTGAAAACAGGCAAGAAGAACACTCTTGCCTTCGACGTTAGCAACACCAGGAACTGATTGTTGACTTCAGCAAGGGAATGTTGGTGACCCATTAACCTGTTGTCATTGGTGCAATGGCTGTGCAAACGTCAACAAATTTAAGTTTCGAGGCGTACATATCTCTGAAAATCTGTCTTGGGCTCAGCACATTGATGTAATCACAAAGAAAGCTCTTTGCCCATTCTATTTCCTCAGATGCTTGAGATGATTTGGCATGTTGAATTTTCACAAGAGTACGGTAGAGATTGTAGACTGGTTGAACCAGTGTTGGTTTGGAAATTCAAATGCTCAAGAAGCAAGAGGCTGCAGGAAGTTTGGTTTGGTTTGGTTTGGTTTGGTTTGGTGATACAGCATAGAAACAGGCCCTTTGGCCCAATAAGCCCATGTGACAATCGATTCACACAAATTCTATCCCACTTTCTCATTTCCCATTGCATGCACATTATGGGGAATTTACAGAAGCCAACTCACATGGACATAGGAGGAAACCCATGCGGTCACAGGGGGAATGTGCAAACTCCACACAGTCAGCACCTGAGGTCAGGCTTGAACCCTGTTGTCTGGTGCTGTGAGGCAGCAGCTCGACCAGCTGCGCCACTGTGCCACCAAACTGGCGGGCAAATACTTATCCTTCGTGATATTGACTTTCCCAACATCGAAAGGATCCACAGGAATTTCAGCCTCAAGAAGGCAGCTAATATCATCATAGACCCACACCACCTTGCTGCTACCATCGGGAAAAAGGAACAGAAGCCAGAGAACCTAGTGTGGATGATACAGTGGGATTATATAGTGTGAACGGGTGACCAATGGTCAGCGTGGACTCGGTGGGCCGAGCGGCCTGTTTCCATTCTGTATCTCTTAGCTAAACTCTAAACTAAACCAAGACTAAGCAACATGGAAACATAAAACAGGAGCGTGAGGATGTCATTTGGGCCTTGTGAAGGGACAAGGAGGATGAGCATGATAGACACAGGCTGCTGGTGTAACTCAGCAGGTCAGGCAGCATCACCGGAGAAAAAGGATGGGCGACGGTTCGGGTCGGGAACCTTCTTCCGACTGGAGGATGAGGAGGAATTTCTTTAGCCAGAGGGCGGTGAATCTGTGGAATTCATAACCGCAGATGGCAATGGAGGCCAAGTCATTGGTATTTTTAAAGTAGGATAGTTTCTCTTGTGGCAGGATCTAGAAAAATGAGGAAATGATCCCATCTCCCTCTTTTGTTTTCCCCAGCCAATCTATCATCTACCTGCCTCTCTCTCCCAACTCCACCCCTCCCCCTTCCGACTCCATCTTTCCATCATCCTCCATCCATCACTTGCTAGCTCTTGTCCCATCACTCACCCTCTTTATCTTGTCTACCTCCTCGTGCCACCCAGTCCTAATGCAGGCCTTTGGCCCAACAATTCGGGCGGCAAGGCGGCGCAGCGGTAGAGTTGCTGCCTTACAGCGCTTGCAACGCCAGAGGCCCGGGTTCGATCCCGACTACAGGTGCTGCCTGTACGGAGTTTGTACGTTCTCCCCGTGACCTACGTCCATTTTCTCAGAGATCTTCGGTTTCCTCCCACACTCCAAAGACGTACAGTTTTGTAGGTTAATTGGCTTGGTGTAAGAGTAAATTGTCCTTAGTGTGTGTGGGGTAGTGTTAATGTGCGGGGATCGCTGGTCAGTGCGGACTCGGTGGGCCGAAGGGCCTGTTTCCGCGCTGTACCTCTAAACTAAAATAAAACTAAATTATTTCCCCCCCCCAGAGATGCTTCTTGACTACTGAGTTCCTCCAATACATTGCTTGTTGCTCCATATTCCAGCTATGGGTCATCAGTAGGAATTGTCCATTTAAAACAAAAATGAGGGGAGTTTTGCCTTGAAATATCCTTCCTCAGTGGGTGGTGAATGAAGAGTATTTGCATAATATTAAGGCAGGATTAGATCGATACTCGAAAAACAAATGGGTGAAGCGTCATGGTGGGAATCCGAAGTAAAATATTCACAGTCACAGATTGATGCAGGCCCTTCAGCCCAACTTATCCACACTGGCCAACAATGTCCCAGCTTCTCTAGTCCCACCTGCCCGCCTTTGGTCCATATCCCTCCAAACCTTGTCCTGTCCATGCATCAGTCTAGCTGTTTCTCAAGCGATGAGATAGTCCCAGCCTCAACCACCTCCTCTAGCAGCTTGTTCCATCCACCCACCAGCCTTTGTGTGAAAAAGCTATCCCTCGGATTCCTATTAAATCTTTTCCTCTTCACCTTAAACCTATGTCCTCTGGTCCTCGATTCCCCTACTCTGGGCAAGATACTCGGTGCATCTACCCGATCTGTTCCTCTCATGATTCTATACACCTCTATACACCCCTTCATCCTCCTGCACTCCAAGGAATAGAGACCCAGCCTGCTCAATCTCTGCCTATAACTCACATCCTCCAATGCAGCTGTAGGTCCTGAAATATCATTAAAATGATGCACAGAAGCACAGATTTCAAACCCAGAAAACTATGTGTAATTTATTACAGATCAAAGTTGAGTTGCCTGCAGACTACATTTGCCTCATGCATTGTCCACTTCTTCTTCTGGCAACCAGGCACTTTTTCTGCGGTTTTGATTCAAGCTGAGAAAAACAACCCCTTGTGTCGAATTGATTCACCTACTCTGGGCAGTTACAGCAGATTGCTGCGAAAGTTACAACAGATGAGCCATGATCTTACTGGATGGCAGGGCAGGCTGAAGTGACCTCCTCTTGCTCCCAATTCATGTGTTTGTACGTCCACAAATTCCTGAATATAATGTGGTGATTTGGTAAGATTGATGAGGGAAGGCATTTGGATGAGAGTACTTGGCTTTGGTAATTCGCTTGGAACTAGCCTGCACTTGTTTAGCTGCATCAAAAACTTTGGGTGCTCACGTGGATGTTTGGGCAGCTAGGACACCTTGGACACCAATGTTGCTGAGGATTCCCTGGGTATCAGAGCACTCCAAGAATGGATTATCTAACATATTACTGAAGGATAGGATCAAGCATCTGCCACCATCTTTTAACAACATAATGTTAATTGCAAACCCACCCTGCTAAGCCAATGTAATATTTTTGTCACCAATATAAAGTCAAAGATTCCTAATTCAAATTTGTATGGCTGCCTTGAAAAAATGGTTGTAAAAGCTGCCCAATATCCCATTAAAATACCTCATTAAAATTAAACCATTTAGTTCATAATGTCTCTCCATTCAATACATCAGTTCAGTCAAAGAGTCATAAAGTAATACAGTGTGGAAACAGGCCCTTCGGCCCAACTTTCCCACACTAGCCAACATGTCCCAGCTACACCAGTCCCACCTGCCCGCCTTTGGTCCGTATCTGTCCAAAGGGATTTGGTCCAAATCCCTCCAAAGTTTTCACTGACTTAAATCTCATTTGATAATTTCATGATATAACCACTGATGCTGGCTTCCCCTGTCTGACTGATTGATTGATTGATTGGAATTGAGTTAAAGATACAGCATGGAAACGGCCCTTCCATCCACTGAGTCCATGTGAACCATCAACCACCCATGCACACTATGTTCACACATTCACAACCACTCCCTGTACATTAAGGGCAATTTACTGAGGCTGATTAAGTTACACACCCAAGTGGCTTTGGGATGTGGGATGAAACTGGAGCACCCAAGAGATATTGTGCAAACTTCACACAGACAGCACCCGAGATCAGAGTCAAACCGGGTCTTTGGCATTGTCAGCCAATAGCTCTACCAGCTTCGCCACTGTGCTCCAGACTAGTATTTTTTCCTATTACTATCCTCCACATTATTTCTATGTTTACAAGTTTTGTGTTCAATGCATAACTTAAATGTCGGCGGCACGGTGGCGTTGCAGTAGAGCTACTGCCTTACAGCGCCAGAAACCCGGATCCGATCCTGTCTACGGGCGCTGTCTGTATGGAGTTTGTACGTTCTCCCCGTGACTTGTGTGGATTTTCTCCGAGATCTTCGGTTTTCCTCCCACACTCCAAAGGCGTCCAGGTTTGTAGGTTAATTGGCTTGGTAATAAATGTAAAATTGGCCCTAGTGTGTGTAAGATAGAGTTTGTGTGTGGGGATCGCTGGTCGGTGCGGACTCGGTGGGCTGAAGGGCCTGTTTCTGCACTGTATCTCTAAACTAAACTAGATACTAAATATGGCTCATGTGCTGAAGAATGACAGCGGTTTTATTGACAACCCTGGGTAAACACCACTTTGCACCTAAACCACCCCTTCTCCGGGCACTTTCCTTTGCAACCACAGGAAATGCTACACTTGTCGCTTTACCTCCCCCCCTTGTCTCCATTCAAGGAACCAGACAATCTTTCCTGGTGCGGCAGAGGTTCACCTGCACCTCCTCCAACCTCATCTATTGCATTCGTTGCTCTCCTTGTCAGCTGCTCTACATCGGTGAGACCAAGCGTCGGCTTGGCGATGGCCTCGCCCAATACCTCCGCTCAGTTCGCAATAACCAACTTGATCTCCTTGTGGCTCAGCACTTCAACTCCCCTTCCCATTCCGAATCCGACCTTTCTGTCCTGTGCCTCCTCCATGGCCAGAGTGAGGCCCTCCGGAAACTCGAGGAGCAGCTCCTCATATTTCGCTTGGGTAGTTTACACCCCAGTGGTATGAACATTGACTTCTCCAATTTCAGGTAGTCCTTGCTTTCTCCCTATTTCCCCTCCCCTTCCCAGCTCTCCCACAGCCCACTGTCTCCGCCTCTTCCTTTCTATTTCCCCCCCCCCCCCCCCCCCCCCCCACCCCCACATCAATCTGAAGAAAGATCTCGACCCGAAACGTCACCTATTCCTTCGCTCCATTGATGCTGCCTCACCCGCTGAGTTTCTCCAGCATTTATGTCTACCTTATGATTTCTCTAATTTCAGGTAGTCCCTACTTTCTCCCCCTCTCAGCCCTCAATCATATAATTATATAACCATATAACCATATAACAATTACAGCACGGAAACAGGCCATCTCGGCCTTTCAAGTCCGTGCCGAACACTTATTTTCCCCTAGTCCCATCTACCTGCACTCAGACCATAACCCTCCATTCCTTTCCCATCCATATACATATCCAATTTATTTTTAAATGATAAAATCGAACCTGCCTCTACCACTTCCACTGGAAGCTCATTCCACACCGCTACCACTCTCTGAGTAAAGAAGTTCCCCCTCATGTTATCCCTAAACTTCTGTCCCTTAATTCTGAAGTCATGTCCTCTTGTTTGAATCTTCCCTACTCTCAATGGGAAAAGCTTATCCACATCATCCCACTGTCTCCACCTCTTCCTTTCTTCCTCCCGCCCCCCACCCTCACATCAGTCTGAAGAAGGGTTTTGGCCCGAAACGTTGCCTATTTCCTTTGCTCCATAGATGCTGCCTCACCCGCTGTGTTTCTCCAACATTTTTGTCTACCTTCCCTCATTTTGAAAATCACCAATTGAGAATTTGTTTCCTGCTCCAAAATCATCACAAGTAAATGAATACTATCCTTTAAATTGCATCAACTCTAATTTGATCATTGGTTTATTATGAGTAAATTTTCACATGACTAATGAAAATGCATGTCAAGGCAATTGGTCAATTCATCAAATAACAGTTTAATCAAATCGTGGCTGCACATGTGCAAATATCCCTGAAGATGGCAGCACCAGCCAAAACAAGGCTTTGTTACAGTGCATTCCGAAAATATTCAGACCCCTTCACTCTTTTCACATTTTGTTACGTTGCAGCCTTATTCTAAAATTGATTCAATTCATTTTTTTATCATCCATCTACACACAATACCCCATAATATTAAAGCAAAATCATGTGTTTAGAAATGTTTGCAAAGTGATTAAAAATAAATAACTGAAATATCATATTTACATAAGCATTCAGACCTTTTGCTATGACACTCAAAATTGAGCATAGGTTCATCCCGTTTCCATTGATTATCTTTGAGATGTTTCCGGAACTTGATTGGAGTCCACCATTGGTAAATTAAATTGATTGTAAGTGATTTGGAAAGGCACACACACCTGTCCATATAAGGTCCCACAGTTGACAGTGCATGTCAAAGCAACAACCTAGCCATGAAGACAAAATAATTGTCCATAGACCTCCAAGACAGGATTGTGTCGAGACACAGATCTGCAGCATTGCAGGTCCCAAATAGCACAGTGGCCTCCGTCATTCTTAAATGGAAGAACTTTGGAACCACCAGGACTCTTCATAGAGCTGGCTGCCCAGCTAGACTGAGCCATCAGGGGAGAAAGGCCTTGGTCAGGGAGGTGACCAAGAACCCGATGGTCATTCTGACAAAACTCCAAAGTTCCCCTGTGGAGAAGGGAGAACCTTCCAGAAGGACAACTATATCTGCAGCACTCCACCAATCAGGCCTTTATGGTAGAGTGGCCAGATGGAAACCACTCCTCAGTAAAAGGCACATGACAGCCTGCTTGGAGTTTTCCAAAAGGCATGAGAAACTTTGGTCAGATTCTCTGGTCTGATGAAACCAAGATTGAACTCTTTGGCCTGAATGCCAAGCGTCATGTCTTGAGGAAACCAGGCACCGCTCATCACCTGACCAATACCATACCGACAGTGAAACATGGTGGTGGCAGCATCATGCTGTGGGGATGTTATTCAGCGGCAGGAACTGGGAGACTAGTCAGGATTGAGGGAAAGATGAACGGAGCAAAGTACAGTGAGATCCTTGATGAAAACCTGCTCCAGAGCGTTCAGGACAGACTGTTGTGGAGGTTCACCTTCCAACAGGACAACGACCCTAAGCACACAGCCAAGACAACGCAGGAGTGGCTTTGTGCCAAGTCTGTGAATGTCCTTGAGTGGCCCAGCCAGAGCCCGGACATGAACCCGATAGAACAAGGGCTGTGAGTATTTAAATCGAGTGCGGGGCTTTCTTTCACAGAGGCCCGGGAACCATTGGAGCGAGTGGAGGAAGGTCGATTACCGAAATCTGTAACGTTCCACACTCCATAGGGAGGGTTCTGGTGGAAGCCGCTGATTGGTGGAAGCAGACTAGAGGAAGCAGCTGATAGGGTGCAACCTCAGGTTAGCATTTCTGCTTTCTGGTTAAAGGTACAGTGTTTTTTGTTTATATAATAAAGGTACAGTTTAAAGGTCAAGAGGGAGCAGCTGTTGTGAGTCAGATACCTGCTGATTTCTCCCAGCAGTTTCTATTGTATTATACTTGTATCGGATCCAGGGTAAGGCGGGAGAATGACAGCCAGGGCAGTGTACTGTTCTGGATGTCAGATATGGGAGGTCATGGTGTCGGATGGCCCTCCAGATGTCCACATCTGCACCAGGTGCAATGAGATGGGGTTCCTAAGGGACCGTATTAGGATCCTGGAGCAGCAGCTCGATGACCTCTGTCTGGTCAGGGAGAGTGAGGCGGTCATAGAGGGGAGTTATAGGGAGGTGGTCACTCCAAAACCATGGGAGAGAGACATGTGGGTCACGCTAAGGAAGGGCAAGGGGCAGAGGCAGGGACGAGTGAGTACTCCAATGTCGGTACACCTCGCAAATAAGTACTCCTGTTTGAGTACAGATGGGGGTGACAGCCTGCCCGGGGGGTAACGACAGCGGACGGGCCTCCAGCACAGAGACTGGCCCTGTTGCTCCGAAAAGTAGGGACAAAAAGAAGAGGGCAATAGTAATTGGGGACTCTATTGTTAGGGGGTCGGATAGGTGATTCTGTGGACGCAGTCGGGAGACCAGGATGGTGGTCTGACTCCCTGGTGCCAAGGTCTCGGACTTGTCTCAACGCATCCAAGATATCCTTAAATCAGAGGGAGAGGAGCCTGAGGTCGTGGTACATATAGGTACCAATGACATAGGTAAAAAAAAGGGAAGAGGTCCTGAAGGGAGGATTTAGGGAGTTGGGAGGAGAGTTAAGGAAAAGGACCAAAAAGGTATCAATCCCAGGATTACTACCTGTGCCACGCGACAGTGAGAGTAGGAATGGAGCGAGGTGGAGGATAAATGCGTGGCTGAAAGACTGGTGCAGAGGGCAGGGATTCAAGTTTCTGGATCATTGGGACTTCTTTTGGGGAAGGTGGGACCTGTACAGAAAGGATGGGTTGCACTTGAACCAGAGGGGGAGATAATAAACAGAGAATAAGAGGCGGGGGGTTTCTTAAATGTGCATATTTTAATGCTAGGAGCATTGTAAGAAAGGTGGATGAGCTTAGAGTCTGGATAGACACCTGGAAGTATGATGTTGTGGCGATCAGTGAAACATGGTTGCAGGAGGGCTGTGATTGGAAACTAAATATTCCAGGATTTCGTTGCTTCAGGTGTGATAGAATTGGAGGGGCAAGAGGTGGAGGTGTTGCATTGCTAGTCAGGGAAGATATTACAGCAGTGCTTTGGCAGGATAGATTGGAGGGCTCATCTAGGGAGGCTATTTGGGTGGAACTGAGAAGTGGGAAAGGTTTAGCAACACTTATAGGGGTGTATTATAGACCGCCAAATGGGGATCGAGAATTGGAAGAGCAAATATGTAAGGAGATAGCAGATATTAGTAGTAAGCACAAGGTAGTGATTGTGGGAGATTTCAACTTTCCACACATAGACTGGGAAACACATTCTGTAAATGGGCTGGATAGGTTGGAGTTTGTAAAATGTGTGCAGGATAGTTTTTTGCAGCAATACATAGAGGTACCTACTAGAGGAGGGGCAGTGCTGGACCTCCTGTTAGGAAATGAGACGGGACAGGTGGCGGAGGTATGCGTTGGGGAGCACTTCGGGTCCAGTGATCACAATACCATTAGTTTCAATATAATTATGGAGAGGGTCAGAACTGGACCTAGGGTTGAGATTTTTGATTGGAGAAAGGCTAACTTTGATGAGATGCGAAATGATGTAAAAGGAGTGAACTGGGACATTTTGTTTTATGGGAAGGATGTAGCAGAGAAATGGAGGACATTTAAAGGGGACATTTTGAGAGTACAGAATCTTTATGTTCCTGTTCGGTTGAAAGGAAACAGTAAAAATTGGAAAGACCCTGGTTTTCTAGGAAAATTGGACATCTTGTTCGGAAAAAGAGGGAGATCTACAATAATTATAGGCAGAATGAAGTAAATGAGGTGCTTGAGGAATATAAGGAATGTAAAAAGAATCTTAAGAAAGAAATTAGAAAAGCTAAAAGAAGATATGAGGTTGCTTTGGCAAGTAAGATGAAAGTAAATCCAAAGGGTTTCTACAGCTATATTAATAGCAAAGGATAATGAGGGATAAAATTGGTCCATTGGAGAGACAGAGTGGACAGCTATCTGCAGAGCCAAAAGAGATGGGGGAGATATTGAACAATTTATTTTCTTCGGTATTCACCAAGGAGAAGGATATTGAATTATGTGAGGTAAGGGAAACTAGTAGAGTAGCTATGGATACAATGAGTTTCAAAGTAAAAGAAGTACTGACACTTCTGAAAAATATAAAAGTGGATAAGTCTCCAGGTCCCGACAGGATATTCCCTAGGTCATTGAGGGAAGTTAGTGTAGAAATAGCCAGGGCTATGACAGAAATATTTCAAATGTCATTAGAAACGGGAATAGTCCCCGAGGATTGGCGTACTGCGCATGTTGTTCCATTGTTTAAAAAGAGTAAACCTAGCAATTATAGACCTGTTAGTTTGACTTCAGTGGTGGGAAAATTAATGGAAAAGATACTTAGAGATAATATATATAAGCATCTGGATAAACAGGTATTCACCAAGGAGAACAGTCTGATTAGGAACAGTCAACATGGATTTGTGCCTGGAAGGTCATGTTTGACTAATCTTCTTGAATTTTTTGAAGAGGTTACTATGGAAATTGACTAGGGTAAAGCATTGGATGTTGTCTTATATGGACTTTAGTAAGGTTCCTCATGGAAGCTTGGTCTTTATTCTCTGGAGCGCAGAAGGTTAAGGTGGGACTTGATAGAGGTCTTTAAAATGATGAGAGGGATAGACAGAGTTGATGTGGACAAGCTTTTCCCTTTGAGAATAGGGAATATTCAAACAAGAGGACATGACTTCAGAATTAAGGGACAGAAGTTTAGGGGTAACATGAGGGGGGACTTCTTTATTCAGAGAGTGGTAGCGGTGTGGAATGAGCTTCCAGTGGATGTGGTGGAGGCAGGTTCGTTGGTATCATTTAAAAATAAATTGGATAGGCATATGGATGAGAAGGGAATGGAGGGTTATGGTATGAGTGCAGGCAGGTGGGACTAAGGGAAAATAATTGTTCGGCACGGACTTGTAGGGCCGAGATGGCCTGTTTCCGTGCTGTAATTGTTATATGGTTATATGGTTCTGGGACCTGAAAATAGCTGTGCATCGACGCTCCCCATCCAACCTGGCAGAGCTTGAGAGGATTTGCAGAGAAGAATGGGAGAAATTACCCAAATATAGGTGTGCCAAGCTTGTAGAGTCATACCCAAGAAGACTTGAGGCTGTAATCGCTGCCAAAGGTGCCTCAACAAAGAACTGAGTAAAGGGTCTGAATACTTATGTAAATGTGATATCTCAGTTTTTTTTTTAAATTACTTTGCAAAAATTTCTAAACACCATTTCTAAACAATTTCATATAATTATAATGGGGTATTGTGTGTAGATTGATGATAGATTTTAGAATAAGGCTGTAACGTAAAGAAATCTGGAAAAAGTGAAGGGGTCTGCATACTTTCTGAATGCACTGTATATACTCAATACCTAACTGCTGAAGGCCTTCTATACTCAATACCTGACTCATGAAGGTCTTCCATATTCATACCTGGCTGATCAAATCAAATCAAATTTATTTATAAAGCACATTTAAAAACAACCCACGTTGACCGAAGTGCTTTGCAAACCAGAGCAGGTAGCTAAAATCACAAAAAGAAACAGACACACACAGGAATGCACACTGCTACAAATAATCAACTCAAAGACACAAAACAAAGATCAGCCACATCAGGGGGATTCAAACGCTAGTGAATAAAAATAAGTTTTGAGCCTGGACTTAAAAGAGTCGATGTAGGGGGCAGATCTGATAGGGAGGGGGATGCTGCTCCACAGTCTAGGGGCCGCAACTAACTCTAGGTCACCCCTGAGCTTAAGTTTAGACCACTGGACAGCCAGGAGCCCCCAAGTCAGCCGACCTGAGGGACCTGGAGGTAGAGCAAGGGGTAAGGTGGTCTGTGACATAGGGGGAATGCTGATGAAGGCCTTTGATACTCAATACCTGGCTGATAAAGGCAAGCATACCACACACCTGCTTGACCAATCTACCTGTGTTCTCACTTTCAGGGAGTTATGGACTTGGAGCTCAAGATCCCTCTGTTCATCAACACTGTTGGGGGGTCTTGCTGTAAACTGTTCACCTTCCCTTTACATTCCAAAAGCGCAACACTTTACACTTGCTCAGATTAAACTCAATCTGCCACTTCTCCGCCCCGATATACAACGGATCTATAACCCTCTGCATCCTTTGATAGTGTTCCTCACTATTTGCATCTTCACTAATCTTGGTATTATCTGAAAACTTACCAGCTAACCCATCTGCATTTACGTTCATCGACACAAAATGCTGGAGTAACTGAGCGGGATAGGCAGTATCTCTAGAAAGAAGGAATGGGTGATGTTTCGGGTCGATACCCTTAGGGTCGATAATCAAAGATGCTGCCAGTCCTGCTGTTACTCCAGCATTTTCTGCCTATCTTCGGTTTAAACCAACATCTGCAGTTCTTTCCGATTCATTTATGTTCAAGTTATTTATATATATCACAAATAACGGAAGATCTAGCAGATATCAATGTGGAGCACCACTGGTCACAGACCTCCAGTCAGAATAGAACCCATCCACAATAACCCAACATATTGCTGGGTATCTTCTGTGGATAAACCAGCTATGAATGCAATGGACCCCATGCATCTTAATCTTTTGAATCAGCTATCATATGGAGTTTTATCAAATGCCGTGCTGACTATATCCTCACCATCTCAATCAGAGAGTCATAGACTCACTGAGTTGGACAGTGTGGAAACAGGGCCATTGGCCCAACTTGTCCATGCTGGCCAAGATGCCCCTTATACACTAGTCCCGTTAGCATTAGAGCCGCTGCCATCCAGCGCAGAGACCCGGGTTGGAGGTTTCAATGTTTCAAGGTCAGTTTATTGTCACATGTACCAATTAAGGTGCAGTGAAATTCAAATTACTGACCATGTGAGTTGTCTGTACGGACTTTGTAAATTTTACCCACTTTGGCTCAAATAGAAACATAGAAACATAGAAATTAGGTGCAGGAGTAGGCCATTTGGCCCTTCGAGCCTGCACCACCATTCAATATGATCATGGCTGATCATCCAACTCAGTATCCCGTACCTGCCTTCTCTCCATACCCTCTGATCCCCTTGGCCATAAGGGCCACATCTAACTCCCTCTTAAATATAGCCAATGAACTGGCCTCAACTACCCTCTGTGGCAGAGAGTTCCAGAGATTCACCACTCTCTGTGTGAAAAAAGTTCTTCTCATCTCGGTTTTAAAGGATTTCCCCCTTATCCTTAAGCTGTGACCCCTTGTCCTGGATTCCCTAACATCGGGAACAATCTTCCTGCATCTAGCCTGTCCAACCCCTTAAGAATTTTGTAAGTTTCTATAAGATCCCCTCTCAATCTCCTAAATTCGAGAGAGTATAAACCAAGTCTATCCAATCTTTCTTCATAAGACAGTCCTGACATCCCAGGAATCAGTCTGGTGAACCGTCTCTGCACTCCCTCTATGGCAATAATGTCCTTCCTCAGATTTGGAGACCAAAACTGTACGCAATACTCCAGGTGTGGTCTCACCAAGACCCTGTACAACTGCAGTAGATCCTCCCTGCTCCTATACTCAAATCCTTTTGCAATGAAAGCTAACATACCATTCGCTTTCTTTACTGCCTGCTGCACCTGCATGCCTACCTTCAATGACTGGTGTACCATGACACCCAGGTCTCGCTGCATCTCCCCCTTTCCCAATCGGCCACCATTTAGATAATAGTCTGCTTTCCCGTTTTTGCCACCATAATGGATAACCTCACATTTATCCACATTATACTGCATCTGCCAAACATTTGCCCACTCACCCAGCCTATCCAAGTCACCTTGCAGTCTCCTAGCATCCTCCTCACAGCTAACACTGCCCCCCAGCTTAGTGTCATCCGCAAACTTGGAGATATTGCCTTCAATTCCCTCATCCAGATCATTAATATATATTGTAAATAGCTGGGGTCCCAGCACTGAGCCTTGCCGTACCCCACTAGTCACTGCCTGCCATTGTGAAAAGGACCCGTTTACTCCTACTCTTTGCTTCCTGTTTGCCAGCCAGTTCTCTATCCACATCAATACTGAACCCCCAATGCCTTGTGCTTTAAGTTTGTATACTAATCTCTTATGTGGGACCTTGTCGAAAGCCTTCTGGAAGTCCAGATACACCACATCCACTGGTTCTCCCCTATCCACGCTACTAGTTACATCCTCGAAAAATTCTATAAGATTCGTCAGACATGATTTACCTTTCGTAAATCCATGCTGACTTTGTCCAATGATTTCACCACTTTCCAAATGTGCTGCTATCCCATCTTTAATAACTGACTCTAGCAGTTTCCCCACTACCGATGTTAGACTAACTGGTCTGTAATTCCCCATTTTCTCTCTCCCTCCCTTCTTAAATAGTGGGGTTACGTTTGCTACCCGCCAATCTTCAGGAACTACTATATGTACCTATATGTACCACGACCTCAGGCTCCTCTCCCGCTGATTTCAGGATATCTTGGATGCATTGAGACACGTCCGAGACCTTGGCACCAGGGAGGCAGTCCACCATCCTGGTCTCCCGACTGCGTCCACAGAATCACCTATCTGACCCCCTAACAATAGAGTCCCCAATTACTATTGCCCTCTTCTTTTTGTCCCTAACTTCAGGAGTAACAGGGCCAGTCTCTGTGCTGGAGGCCCGTCCGCTCTCGCAACCCCCGGGCAGGCTGTCACCCCCATCCATACTCAAACATGAGTACTTATTTGCAAGGTGTACCGACATTGGAGTACTCACTCTTCCCTGCCTCTGCCCCTTGCCCTTCCTTAGCGTGACCCACATGTCTCTCTCCCATGGTTTTGGAGTGACCACCTCCCTATAACTCCCCTCTATGACCTCCTCACTCTCCCTGACCAGACAGAGGTCATCGAGCTGTTGCTCCAGGATCCTAATACGGTCCCTTAGGAGCCCCATCTCGCTGCACCTGGTGCAGATGTGGACGTCTGGAGGGCCATCCGACACCATGACCTCCCACATCTGACATCCAGAACAGTACACTGCTCTGACTGTCATTCTCCCGCCTTACCCTGGATCCGATACAAGTACAATACAATAGAAACTGCTGGGAGAAATCAGCAGGTATCTGACTCACAACAGCTGCTCCCTCTTGACCTTTAAACTGTACCTTTATTATATAAACAAAAAGCACTGTACCTTTAGCCCACTGTACCCTTGGCTCACTGTACCTTTAGGCTCACTGTACCTTTACTAAAGCACTGTACCTTTAACCAGAAAGCAGAAATGCTAACCTGAGGTTGCACCCAATCAGCTGCTTCCTCTAGTCTGCTTCCACCAATCAGCGGCTTCCACCAGAACCCTCCCTATGGAGTGTGGAACGTTACAGATTTCAGTAATTGACCTTCCTCCACTCGCTCCAACGGTTCCCGGGCCTCTGTGAAAGAAAGCCCCGCGCTCGGTTTAAATACTCACAGCCCTTGTTCTATCGGGTTCAAGTCCGGGCTCTGGCTGGGCCACTCAAGGACATTCACAGACTTGTCACGAAGCCACTCCTGCGTTGTCTTGGCTGTGTGCATAGGATCGTTGTCCTGTTGGAAGGTGAACCTCCACAACAGTCTGTCCTGAATGCTCTGGAGCAGGTTTTCATCAAGGATCTCACTGTACTTTGCTCCGTTCATCTTTCCCTCAATCCTGACTAGTCTCCCAGTTCCTGCCGCTGAATAACATCCCCACAGCATGATGCTGCCACCACCATGTTTCACTGTCGGTATGGTATTGGTCAGGTGATGAGCGGTGCCTGGTTTCCTCAAGACATGACGCTTGGCATTCAGGCCAAAGAGTTCAATCTTGGTTTCATCAGACCAGAGAATCTGACCAAAGTTTCTCATGCCTTTTGGCAAACTCCAAGCGGGCTGTCGTATGCCTTTTACTGAGGAGTGGTTTCCATCTGGCCACTCTGCCATAAAGGCCTGATTGGTGGAGTGCTGCAGATATAGTTGTCCTTCTGGAAGGTTCTCCCTTCTCCACAGGAGAACTCTGGAGTTTTGTCAGAGTGACCATCAGGTTCTTGGTCACCTCCCTGACCAAGGCCTTTCTCCCTGATGGCTCAGTCTGGCCGGGCAGCCAGCTCTATGAAGAGTCCTGGTGGTTCCAAAGTTCTTCCATTTAAGAATGACGGAGGCCACTGTGCTATTCGGGACCCGCAATGTTGCAGATCTGTGTCTCGACACAATCCTGTCTTGGAGGGCTATGGACAATTCTTTTGTCTTCATGGCTAGGTTGTTGCTCTGACATGCACTGTCAACTGTGGGACCTTCCAAATCACGTACAATCAATTTAATTTACCAATGGTGGACTCCAATCAAGTTCCGGAAACATCTCAAAGATAATCAATGGAAACGGGATGAACCTATGCTCAATTTTGAGTGTCATAGCATTGAGTGTCATCGTACCTGCCTTCTCTCCATACCCTCTGATCCCCTTGGCCATAAGGGCCACATCTAACTCCCTCTTAAATATAGCCAATGAACTGGCCTCAACTACCCTCTGTGGCAGAGAGTTCCAGAGATTCACCACTCTGTGTGTGAAAAAAGTTCTCCTCATCTCGGTTTTAAAGGATTTCCCCCTTATCCTAAACTGTGACCCCTTGTCCTGGACTTTCCCAACATCGGGAACAATCTTCCTGCATCTAGCCTGTCCAACCCCTTAAGAATTTTGTAAGTTTCTATAAGATCCCCCCTCAATCTCCTAAATTCTAGAGAGTATAAACCAAGTCTATCCAGTCTTTCTTCATAAGACAGTCGTGACATCCCAGGAATCAGTCTGGTGAACCTTCTCTGCACTCCCTCTATGGCAATAATGTCCTTCCTCAAATCCCTTAAACCCTTTCCTATCCACATAACTGGTCTGTTTAAGAAAGAACTGCAGATGCTGGTAAAATCGAAGGTAGACATAAATGCTGGAGAAACTCAGCGGGTGAGACAGCGTCTATGGAGCGAAGGAATGGGTGACGTTTCGGGTCGAGATCTTTCTTCAGACTGATGTGGGGGTGGGGTGGGGGGGGGGGGGGGGAAGAAGAAAGGAAGAGGCGGAGACAGTGGGCTGTAGGAGAGCTGGGAAGGGGAGGGGAAAGAGGGAGAAAGCAATGACTACCTGAAATTGGAGAAGCAAATGTTCATACCGCTGGGGTGTAAACTACCCAAGCGAAATATGAGGTGCTGCTCCTCCAATTTATGGTGGGCCTCACTCTGGCCATGGACGAGGCCCAGGACAGAAAGGTTGGTTTCAGGATGGGAGGGGGAGTTAAAGTGCTGAGCCACCGGGAGATCAGGTTGGTTATTGCAAACTGAGCGGAGGTGTCGGTCAAAGCGATTGCCAAGCCTAAGCTTGGTCGTACACATAACTGGTCTAATGCCTTTCAAATGTTATTAAACCTGTCTCAACTACTTCTCGTACTCTCATTCTGAAAAAAAAGGATCCTGACCTGAAACATCACCTATCCATGTCTTCCATAGACATATTCTCGGGCAGCACACTGGCACAGCGGTAGAGTTGCTGCTTCACAGCGCCAGAGATCCGGGTTCAATCCTAACTACGGGTGCTGTTTGTGTGGAGTTTGTATGTGTTCCCTGTGACTGTGTGGGTTTTCACCGGGTGCTCCGGTTTTCGCCCACACTCTAAAGTGCATGTGTGTCGGTTAATTGGCTACTGTAGATTGTAAATTGTCCCTGCTATGTAGGATAGAGCTAGTGTATGGGGTGACCACTGGTCGGCGTGGACTCGTTGGGCCAAAGGGCCAGTTTCCATGCTGTATCTCTAAAGTCTAAAGTAAAGTCTAAATTGAGGTTCCCCAGCATTTTGTGTCTAATTAAATCTATCCCATCTCACCTTAAACCCATATCCTCTAGTTCTTGCTTCCACTGCACTGGAAAAAAGAGTCTATGTATTCACCCTATCTAGTCCCCTCGTGGTTTGATACACCTCTATAAGAGAACTCCTCAGCCTCCTGCAGTCCTAAGAGAGACAAAAAATGATGGAGTAAAGGGCCTGTCCCACTTTCACAACCTAATTCACAACCTTTTTTACTCGTGGACATTTTTCATCATGCTAGAAAAATGCCCCGACCTACTTGATGCCACGAGTACCTACGACTAACATCATGGCCTGCTACGGTCTACCTACGAACTCCTACGACCTCATGACAACCATGCTGTGAGTATGAGTCAAGGGCAAACTCGGCAGAGGTTGTGAATTAGGTCGTGAAAGTGAGACAGGTCCTTTACTCAGCAGCATCTCTGGAGAAAAACAATAGGTGACGTTTCGGGTCGAGACCCTTCTTCAGACTGCTCAAGTGCTAGCCTGTCCAATTTCTCCCTATAGTTCATGACCTTAAGACCTAGCAACATCCTCATAAATCTTCTCTGCATTCTTTCCAACGTAATACATATCCCTTCATACACTCTTAAAATCTTTTTGGAATCTCTTTAATCATACCTGCCAGAGCCATTTCATGCCTCCTTTTCCGTCTTGGTTCTATTATCCTCCAGGGAAACCTTGATCCGAGCTGTCTTGACCTAATGCCTCATTCTTTCTCCTGACCAGAGCCTCAATTTCTATGGTCATCCAGGGTTCCACCTTGCCATGCCCTTTACTCTAACGGGAATATGCTTACCTTAAACTCTCACTATCAACCTTTAAGAAGCAAAACAATTTCAAGACATCTCTTTGCTCACTTACAACCTACTCCAATCATCTTTTGCGAGTTTCTATGTAATAACATCAAAATTGGCCTTGTACCATTTCTGAACTTTAACTTATGGACTAGCCCTGTCCTTATCCAACTCCAACTTGACTCCAACTGGTCCAGAACGCAGCCGCCCGACTCATCACCCACACGAAATCCTGGCATCACATCACTCCAGTCCTCAAACAACTTCACTAGCTTCCCATCTCCCACCAGATCACCTACAAAATCTTGATCCTCACCTACAAAGCCCTCCACCATCTGCCCCCCCCCCCCCCCCCCCCCCCCCCCCCCCCATCTCACTGACCTCCTCTCACCCTACCAACCCTCACGGTCCCTCAGATCAGCTGGTCTCCTCTCCATCCACAAGTCTAACCTCCGCAGTTTTGGGGACAGAGCCTTCTCCAGGGCAGCTCCCAGGCTCTGGAACTCCCTCTCCCAACTGATCCGCAATTCCGTGTCCCTCACCATCTTCCAGTCCCGCCTCAAGACCCATCTTGTCACCTCTGCCTATCCTTAGCCCCACGTCCCCCTCCCTTTTCATCTGTGCATTAATTGCCTCATATTGTGTTTTGAATTGAATTCTGTCTTTACTTTGTGTACTAGTCATGTCTCTACTATTTATTTCATTCCCCTTACATGTTTTTCCTCTACCTGCTAAATTTTTGTATGGTGTCCTTGAGACTCTTGAAAGGCGCCCATAAATAAAATGTATTATTATTTATTATTATTATCCACAACTATTTTAAAGCTAGGTGGTGCAACGGTAGAGATGCTGCGCTTACTGCGCCAGAGACCCGGGTTCGATCCCGATTATGAGTGCTGTCAGTATGGAGTTTGTACGTTCTCCCTGTGACCAAGTGGGTTTTCTCTGAGATCTTCGGTTTCCTCCCACACTCCAAAGACATACAGGTTTGTTGGTTAATTGGCTTAGTATAAATGTAAATTGTCCCTAGTTGGTGTAGAATGGTGTTAGTGTGCGGGGATCATTGGTCGGTGCGGACTCGGTGGGCCCCAGGTACTTCCTGTGCAACCACAGGCGATGCAACACCTGTCCCTATACCTCCTCGCTTGACTCCGTCCAAGGACGCCATAAGTGAGGCAGAGGTTCACTTGCACCTCCTCCAACCTCACCTTCTGTATCCGCTGTTCCAGGTGTGATCTATATATCGGCGAACACCTCCGCTCAGTCCGCCTAGGCCTACATGATCTGCCGGTTGCTAAACACTTTAACTCCCCCTCCCATTCCCACACTGACATTTCAGTCCTGGGCCTCTACTGTCAGAGTGAGGGCCAATGCAAATTGGAGGAACAGCACCTTATATATCGCTTGGGCAGCTTACAACCCAGCAGTATGAATATTGACTTCTCTTACTTCAAGTATCCCTTGCTATTCCTCTCTCTCCATCTCTCCCTCACCGTAGTTCCCTCCAACTAGTTTCCCTGTCCTCCTGATTAATTTTACTGATTGTATGCCTCATTGTCACCTTCCTCTCAGCTAACAATGATCCATTCTACATTTCCTTCAACAGCATCTGCTTTGATCTGTTGTATTCACACCTCACCCTTCCATATCTCTAATCTCGTTCTCCCCTGACTCTCTGTCTGATGAAGGGTCTCAACCATAAAAACGTCACCCATTCCTTTTCTCCAGAGATGCTGCCTGTCCCCCTGAGTTACTCCAACATTTTGTGTCTATCTTAACTGTCAGGCCTCCAGCATCGAAGTAAATGCAATTTAATAGTAAGATTAAATGAGAACTTACCAGTTTGAAGTTTGATCTGTATTTTATGAGGAGTTACGATGAGGGATTACGGGAAGAACCCGCTCAGTGCGCATGCGCGGCATACTTCCAAGCAGCGGTGTGGAATCACAGATAGACACAGTTATTGAAGTAAGCATAGTAAAGAAAAGGAGACATCAGTTATCAGTTTGACCTATATTATGAGGGTGGGAGCGGAGGGCACGTAATCCCTCATCGTAACTCCTCATAAAATACAGATCAAACTTCAAACTGGTAAGTTCTCGTTTAATCTTACTATTTTACTTCGGAGTCATGTGAGTGACTACGTGAAGACTTCATAGCTCTGTGATTTCAAACCGTGTAACAGTTTTATTTCACTCACTGCCGAAGTTCTTGAGGGAGGAAGTGTGTTATCGTAACCAACCAATGAATCTGTTTTTCAAGAAACAAAAATGGTATTTAGTAACAATAACAAATTAATTGCTCCCCCGGGCTTAAATTAAATATTTGCAGTTTGTAAACATTTTCTGCAAACAAGTCAGGTTTCGTCAACGGCTTATTGTAAAAATTTTTGAATGTCGTTTCACTCGACCATTCTGCTGTCATCAGAGTATGGTCAACCGGTACGTCCGTTCTTTCGGCCGTTGATGTGGACGCTGCCCTGGTGGAATGAGATTTGAAAAAAGTTAGTGTCTATTCCGGCAGCTTTTAGTACCTGCTTGAGCCATCTTGCAATGGTTTGGCTCGTTACCCGGCCATGAGGTTTTTTGTGGCTGACCCATAAGGCTTTTTCACTCCCTCTGATGTTATAGGTTGTGTCTATATAATATAGTAGATAGGTCATGACACACAACCGCGGCTCTGGCGGGTAAGCCCGGAACACCACAACTGGATTGGCTATACCTGGCCTGCTCTGTTCTACCAGACCCTGGATGATGAACGAGATCTGGTCTGGGGTGGTCACCATGTTGTCCAGTCGCAATCGATGTAGTGACTGGACCCTCTGAGTGGATACAAGTGCCATCCACATGAGCGTTTTCAGGGTAGTTTGTTCGAGGCTGAGGGATCTGGCTGGTGGCCATCCCCTGAGGTACGTCAGGACCACACTGACATCCCATAAATGGGTATACCTTGGTCTAGGGGTTTGATGTTATAGATGCCCTTCATTAATTTGACCACCAGTGGATGGGATCCCATCGGCTGTTGTCCTGGTGCTGGTTTCAAATAAGCAGACAGGGCACTCCTTGCTGTGTTGACGGCACTGTAGCTGATTCCTCTTTGTGGTGTAGGTAGGCCAGGAACTCCAGTGCGTTGGTGACTGTTGCTGTTGTGTACGTGGTCCCTGTTTCCTGGCAGTACTTCTCCCATTTCTTGATGCTGGTTAAGTACTGCTTCTTAGTGGATGTTCGAAAGGGATGCTGACATGGTGTTGATGGTTTGTTCTGACTTCAACAGACATGTCATGAAGTACTGGGAACCATGGCTGTGTAGGCCAGTCGGGTACTATCAAACCCTGATGCAGAGTCCATCTGTAGTTTTCGTAATACCTGACTGATAAGGGAGGGAAAACATAGAAGAAGGAATTTCCCCAATCCAGCGTGAAGGCATCTACTACCGCTGCTGCCTCTGGGTCTGGTTCCCAAGCGACATGCATAGGTATCTGGTGATTTAGCCTTGATGCAAATAAATCGATATCTGGCGTGCCATATTGCTTGATAATTTTTGCAAATACTTTGGGTTTACATCCATTCGATGTTATCATTGAATTTGCGTGACCTGAGGTCTGCCACTGTATTTAGCTTACCTGATAGGTAAGTTGCTGACAGCCAAATATGTCTTTTTGACACACCATTGCCAAATTGTGTTGACCAATTTGTCGCATGATAATGATTTTATGCCTCCCATATGGTTAATGTAGGCCACCACCACCACAGAATGTAGTATTATCCATTCGTAACCGTACATGCAAGTGATGCATATTTGATGTATATGCTTTTAATCCATAAAAGGCACCCAACATTGCTAAATAATTAATGCCCCGTGTAAGTAGTAATGATGATTTTAGGTTAGTCCATCTACCACCTGTTAGATAATGATAGGGCTGAAACTATGCCAGATTTTATAATGCAATTGTGTAGCCAGGAATGCTGCTGCCATTTTCCCAATTACACTTGTCGAATAGTTGGTTGCTCGTTGACCATTAAATTGTGGCATAATTGTGCCAATTCAACCGTTTTGTCTTTTGGCAAGTTACAGTCATATGGACTTAATTAATTGTGAAGTCTAAGTAGTCCATGATAGTGGATGGCTTCAACTTTGATTTATCTGGATGTAAAACAAACCGCAGGGTTTCGAAAACTGTTTTGTAGCTGAAAAACAGCTGACATAGCCAATTCCATGGTCTTCTTATTAGTTTTGCCAGGGCTGGTTTTTAATGAATAACCTTGACGTTACCCCCATGGGGTAACTGTCATAGTTGCCCCATCCAGGTAAATTTTAGGTATCTGCGTAGATCCTTTTGAATGGGTACTGAATAGTAAGCATATTTGAGGCCAAGGCTTGCCATAAAGTATCCTTTGAAATTAGATTCCTTATTTTACATATTTTTTGTAGGCACCAGACCCACCTACCTCCATGGATATGGCCATTTCTTCTGTCTCTTCCCAGACCAGCGAGTCTGGCGCGTTGTCTGACGTGGCGGTAATGTTGGGGGGTGGCGCATTTTCCATGGGGTCCTGCTCTGGGCCGTGGTCTAAAAGACTCCCGGGCATAAAAAAAATTGCGGTCCCCAAGCTTTCACCAGTCCCATATGGTAGACGTCGACTGGTGGACGCGATGGGGTGCTGCCGCTTGGGTATTGTATTTTTGGGGTTTGCTCGTCCTGGGACCTGCCCTCATGAGGCCGGAAGTTTTTATTCCCATGAGGTTTTTAGCCAAAGAGTAGTGAGTCTGACTCAGTGGCTGGGGTTTAGCACAACCCAAATTCGGGATTTAGGGCAGATCTTATGATTTATATACGGAAGTAATTTATCTCGCCCTGCGTGTTGCACAACAGTGCGAGAGTGATTTGTTAGTTAGTGGTCATCTCCGTATTGTCCACAGAAAACGAGCAAATGGTGTGATGGCTGACGTCAGGAGCCTGAGGATCCGCTGCAGTATCAGCTCCTGGTCCGAGTATTTGTCCCAACGTGCCCCCAGATTTGGCTGTTGACTGCCAGCACTTTGAAGGACTATAATTTATTGGAGCTGTACATTTTAAAGCCTCATTAACCACCTGCTCCTGTAGGTGCCTGTCAGAGAGGTGGTCAATGCTGGCCGTTAGTTTTTAGGCTCTAATGGCCTTCCTGCATGTGGGGTAGCCACGTAGCGGTCCACACACACCCAGCAGCTCTTCCTGTTCCTGCACCCCTGGCATACTCCCGAATTCTTCAGCCAGCGACCCCCTCTTCATGACCAGCCCAGCCCTGGTCGCCCCAAAGCTAACCACACTAAGGAGGAAGCGATGGGCAGTGCCCAGGCACTGTGGAGGGTATGCTTGAACCCTCCAGCGAGACTGCCCCTCACGTAGCGTGTCTCGCAGGAGCTCCTGCTCCAGGAGCCGCTCCAGCGGCTCAGGCGGCTGTCTCTCTCCCATGCGGGTGGAGAGACGTCCCCTCCGACAAGTCGGAAGCCACCGGCCGCATGCCTCTTTGGATGGCTAAACATCCAGCCCACAGCTCAGGCACTAGCGGGACTGGGCTCGGCGCGGTGATGGGGATAGCGGAGCGCCCGGTAATTGTTCCTACTGACTGTTGCTGCCCCCCCCTGCAATGGAACGCTCCTCCGCTGGAGTCGAGCGGGGGACAGGTTCTTCTAGAACTTTTGTGCCTTGTAGAAGCGAGAGCGCCCCTCAAGCAGCGCGTCTTGCAGGCACCTGCTCCGAGAGCCGCTACAGCGGCTCAGGCGGCTCTCTCTCCCCCCGTGCGGATGGAGAGACGTCCCGTCCGAAATCGGGAAAACACCTGCCGGATGCCTCTTCGGGTGGCTATGCATCCAGCCCGCTGCTCAGGTACTAGCGGGCTGGGCTCGGCACGGTGTCGGGGAATAGCGGAACACCGGGTAAACGCTCCTACCGCCTGTTGCTGCCCCCCTCCCTGACGGAAAACGTTCCTCCTCGAACGGGGGACAGTTTTGTTCCAGAGCCTTTTTCTCTGCCTGTAAAACACAAGCAGAAAAAGGCTCCCCTGTAATAGAAACCCGACCTCAGGGTACTCACCTGACGGTCCATTTCATTCTGTAGCGGGAGCGCCTAACTCCTGTTGCAGCCGCTGTTGCACTGCTGGCGTTAATGTCGCGCATGTGCGCTGAGCGGGTTCTTCACGTAGTCACTCTCGTGACTCCGAAGTAAAATCCAACAGTCTTTCCTCCCTTCCTGACCTAATCTTGCCTATCCTTTCTACTGAATTTTCTGCCATTGACTTCTGTACCAACCTTCAGCCTTCCACCGGTCTCACCATGACATTGGAGACCATCGCCCTGCCAATCTAATTTAAACCCTCTTGAGTAGCACCAGCAATCCTGCCCGCAAGGATATAGGTGCCCGCACAGTTCCCCTGCAACCAGCCCTTCTCTTACAGATCATCTCTGCCCCAGACGAGATCTCGGAGGCCCAAAAAATCAGAATCCCTGCTCGCTGCACCAATTCCTCAGCCCCACACTCACCTAACTGTCCTCCTATTCCTACCCTCACTAAAACATCGAACAGCAACTTTGTCTCCCTTCGTCCCCATTATGCCAAGTTAAACTAATCTCGACTGCCTGCACATGAGCTACACCTCTCCATTCCCTGCAAATACGTGATTATCTAAAAGCCTCTTAAATGCCCCTTCTGTATCTGTCTTTACCACCACCCTTGTCAGCGTGAATGTGCACTGAGATGAATCGATCCCTTTGCACTGAGTCTTAATAATAATAATAAATAATAATAATAATAATAATTTTATTTATAGAGCACTTTAAAAACAAACATAGTTGCAACAAAGTGCTGTACATCACTAATCATTGACAAAAAAGTTAATACACACCAAAAATACCAATCAAAAGAAATAGTAGGAAAAGACATGTAAAATAAAGAAAAATCAAAAACACCAAAAACAGAAGCAAAGCCTCAGGCATGGTCAAAAGCCAGGGAGTACAAATGTGTTTTAACACTGGATTTGAAGATGGACAGTGAGGGGGCCTGTCTGATGTGCAACGGCAGGGTGTTCCAGAGTGCCGGAGCAGCAACAGAGAAGGCTCTATCCCCTCTGAGCCTCCGACTAGACCTCGGTACCTCCAGGAGCAGCTGACCAGCTGACCTGAGGGACCGGGCAGGAGCGTATGGGTGGAGCAGCTCAGAGAGGTAAGGCGGGGGCGAGCCCATTCAGAGATTTAAAAACAAATAACAGTATCTTAAAATGAACTCGAAAGTGCACCGGGAGCCAGTGGAGGGAGGCCAGAATTGGCGATATGTGCTCCCTCTTTCGAGTCCCTGTTAAAAGGCGAGCAGCAGCATTCTGAACCAACTGGAGACGAGCCAGTGAAGAACGAGCAACACCAAAATAGAGCGCGTTACAGTAATCCAGCCTAGATGTAATAACCGTCTATCAGCTAGACCGAGCCCGGAGGCAAATTTTTTCCCTGATGAACTCAGAGTTTATTGTTCCAGTTTCAAAACAACACAGAAAATACTGCAAATAGACACAGAATGCTGGAGTAACTCGGCGGGACAGGCAGCATAGAGTCATAGAATCATAGAGCGATACAGTGTGGAAACAGGCCCTTAGGCCTAACTCGCCCACACCAAATAACAATGTCCCAGCTGCACTAGTCCCACCTGCCTGCGCTTGGTCCATATCCCTCCAAACCTGTCCTATTCATGAACCTGTCTAACTATTTCTTCAACGATGGGATAATCCCAGCCTCAACTACCTCCTCTGGCAGCTTGTTCCCTGCACCCACCACCCTTTGTATGAATAACTTACTCTGGAGAGAAGGGATGGGTGACGTTTCGAGTCAAGACCCTTCTTCGGACTAAGAGTCAGGGGAGGGGGAGACTAGAGATATGGAAGGTTGTGTGAAAATGACAGATCAATGCAGACGATGATAGGGAAATGTAGAATGGTTCATTGATGGCTGAAGGGAAGGCGACAACGAGGCATAAAAACAGTAAAATTAATCAGGAGGACAGTGAAACTTGTCAGAGAACTAGGGTGGGGGAGGGACGGAGAGAGAGGGAAAGCAAGGGATACTTGAAGTTAGAGTAATCAATATTCATACTGTTGGGTTGTAAGCTGCCCAAGCGAAATATGAAGTGCAGTGGTTCTCCACTATTGCTTCACTAACTCTGTCGCAATTCCTTAAGAGCCTGTCCCACTTGGCGATTTTTTTCGGCGACTGTCGGTATCTTTGACTGACGTATCAGGTCACTGAAAAAGTCGAGGCGAGACGACGTGTTGACGCGTGGTGTCTCCTCAAGTGTCGTGACATTTTTTTTGTCACTGCTGGATTTTGAAATGTTCAAAATCTTTCAGCGACCGTGATACGTCAGGCAATGACGCCGGCAGCCGCCGAAAAAATTTGCCGAGTGGGACAGGCCCTTAAGGCAGGCTTTTGAGAATTTTATTTCAGTAGAATGGAGGTGAGGAAACACAACTTTCTCAGTAGTAAAAATGGCAAGTCATTGGGCAGCATAAATGTGCATGATATTATCAGCAGTGATGTACGATTACTGGCAATTATTGGTCAATACCATTGGCCAATACCAATTCCACATCTGTAGAATAAAGAAATTAAAGGAAACATATGGCAAGTGCAACAAACTGAATATAGAGCAGCAGTAATAGGAGTGCAGAACTTACGCTGCATAAAGAAGTACTTTAAAAAAAATTAAGACGGTAAAGAGGGTACACAAAATATCACTGGCATACAGTTTTAAGAAATGTCATAAAGAATTTTATATGTAGGGTAAGATTATTGAGTTATAGTCAGAGTTGTACAGCACAGAACAGACCCTTCGGCCCACCTTGTCCATGTCAACCAAGTTATGCTCATCCAATTTGCCAGCATTTTCCCATATCCCTCTAAACCCTTCTGATCCATAATTGTCCAAATCTATATATAACTAAAAGTCTTATCTTGTTTGTATGTATGTATGTCCTTCTTGCCCTTCTGTCTCTGCCCCTCTCTCTCTGTCTCTCCCTATTCTCTCCCTGCCCTCACTCTCTACCCCCCCCCCCCCCTCTCTAGATGAGCCTGCGAGTTGGGGGCTATGCATCAATGGATAGGCGGTTATGGGGGTAAAAGGAGCAAATTAATAATATTAATATAATATCAAGGGGGGTAGTTAGCGTGTGTGCGGGGCGGTAATTAGTGTGTGTGATGCCACATGCCGCCCCCCCCTTTGAGCTTTCATTTTAACCATGCCCCTCACGATCTTGTACACATCAATAAGGTCAAGAAAGTAACCAGAGAAAGAGTCGGCCCAACAGTATCCTGAAGTGATGACTGAATATGTGGTGAACGGGGAATATGGAATATGTGCTTTCCTCGGCTAGTATGTAGAATATAAGAGTATTAGTGTATTGGTATTAGACACCAAATGCTGGAGTAACTCAGCGAATAACTCAGCGAGACAAACAGCATCTCTGGAGAGAAGGAATGGGTAACGTTTTGGGTCGAGAATGATTTTTCTCTTGATACAGGGTTTAACATATGATGAGCATTTGACGGCACAGGTCCTCCACCTGCTGAAGTTTAGAAGGATGAGGGGGAGCTCAATGAAACTTACCGAATTGGATAGATGTGGAGAGGATGTTTCCACTGGTGGGAGAGTCTAGGACTAGAGGTCATAGCCTAAGAATTAGGAAGGAGATGATGAGGAATTTCTTTAGTCAGAGGGTGGTGAATCTGTGGAATTCTTTGCCAGGTCAATGGATATTTTTAAGGCAGAGATAGAAAGATTCTTGAATAGTACGGGTGTCAGGGGTTATGGGGAGAAGGCAGGAGAATAGGGTTAGAAGGGAGCGATAGATCAGACATGATTTAATGGTGGAGTAGACTTGATGGGCCGAATGCCCTAATTCTGCTCCTGTCATTCATGACCTTATGATCTACAGTTGGATAACAGTAAAACACAATCAACAGACTGAAAAAGATTGTAGTACTTGTTGCTTTAATGCTGGTTGATGTTTCTTTGCTTTCTTTCGGTAACAGAACCTGAAGAACCAAATAAGAACATAGAGCAAGTTTTTTTGATGACGTGACCAAAAAGGTTGATGAGGGCAGTGCTGTAGAAGTATATATGGACTTTGGCAAGGCATTCAACAAGGTTCCGCATGGTCGGCTGCTCCAGAAGGTTAGATCGAATGGGATCCAAGGAGAGATAGCTGAATGGATAGAAATTTGACCATGGAAGGAAGCAGAGGGTGATGGTGGAAGGTTGCTTCTCAGACTGAAGGCCTGTGACCAGTGGTGTGCCTCAGGGTTCGGTGTTGGGCCCATTGCTGTTGCTATCTATCATCAATGATTTGGATGAGAAAGTACATGGCATGATCAGTAAGTTTGCAGATGACACAAAAGTGGATGGTTTTACAGATAGTGAAGTAGTCAAAAATTGTAGCAGGATCTTGATCGGTTGGCCAGGCGGGTGGAGGAATGGTGATGCAATGTATACAGAGAAATGTGAGGTGTTGCATTTTTGGAAGTCTAACATGGGCAGGACCTACACAGTGAATGGTAGGCCTCTGGGGAGTGTTGTAGAGCAGAGGGATCTAGGAATGCAGGTGTATAGTTCCTTGAAGGTGGAGTTACAGGTAGTTTGGGTGATCAAAATGGCTTTCAGCTCTTTGGCCTTCATCAATCCGAGCATGGAGTATAAAGACATGTTGCAGTTATTTATATAAGATGTTGATGAGGCTACATTTAGAATATTGTGCACCTTCCATACCCTGCAACACTGCTCTCTCTCTCCATCCCCGCACTTGCAACATGGGCAGAGTCCCCCTAGTCCTCATCTTTCATCCCACCAGCCGTCACATACAACAAGTAATTCTCCGTCAGTTTCGCCACCTCCAACGTGACCCCACCACTCACCACATCTTCCCATCTCCCCCCATGTCTGCCTTCCGCAAAGACTGCTCCTTCCACAACTCCCTTGTCAATTCTTCCCTTCCCTCCAGTACCACCCCCTCCCTGGGCACTTTCCGTTGCAACCACAAGAAATGCAGCAGTCCTGTCCCCTGTCCCTTTACCTCTGCCCTCGACTCCATTCAAAGACCCAAGCAGTCGTTCCAGGTGCGACAAAGGTTCACCTGTATCTCCTCCAACCTCATCTACTGAATCCGCTGCTCTAGATGTCAGCTGATCTACATTGGTGAGACTAAGCGGAGGTTGGGCGATCGTTTCGCCGAACACCTCCGCTCGGTCCGCAAGAACCTACCTGACCTCCTGGTGGCTCAGCACTTCAACTCCCCCTCCCATTCCCCGTCCGACCTCTCTGTCCTGGGTCTCCTCCATGGCCAGAGTGAGCAACACCGGAAATTGGAGGAACAGCACCTCATATTCCGCTTGGGGAGTCTGCATCCTGCGGGCATGAACATTGAATTCTCCCAATTTTGTTAGTCCTTGCTGTCTCCTCCCCTTCCTCAGCCCTCGGGCTGTCTCCTCCCATCCCTCAGCCCTCGAGATCCTCCTCCTCCTTTTTCCTTCCTTCTCCCCGCCCCCCCCTATCAGTCTGAAGAAGGGTTTTGGCTCGAAAAGTTGCCTATTTCCTTCGCTCCATAGATGCTGCTGCACCCGCTGAGTTTCTCCAGCATTTTGTGTACCTTTAGAATATTGTGTTTAGTTCTGGGCACCAAGTTATAGGAAATATGTTGTCAAGCTGGAAAGGGTACAGAAAAGATTTACGAGGATGTTGCCAGGACTCGAGGGTCAGAGGTTGAGCAGGTTAGGACTCTATTCCTTGGAGCGCAGGAGGATAAGAGATTATCTTATAAAAGGGTACAAAATTGTGAGAGGAAGAGATTGGGTAAACGTACAGTCTCTTGGCCAGAATACGGCAGTTGAGAACCACAAGACGTAGGTTTAACGTGAGGGAAGAAAGATTTAAAAGGAACCTGAGGGGTAACTTTTTCACACGTAGGATGGTGGGTGTGTGGAGCAAGCTGCTGAAGGACATAGTCGAGGCAGAGACTATGGGAACGTTTAAGAAACATTTAGACATGTAATGTCAAACGCAGGCAGGTGGGACTTGTGTAAATGGGACATGTTGGTCAGTGTGGGCAGGTTGGGGCGATGGGCCTGTTTGAACGCTGTATGACTCAATGACTCTAAAGGACCACTTGGCCATCATTTGCGCCTCATACACGCATCATATGTTAAATAGGTCAACGCGTCGTGGGTGTAATTCAACGGGACAGGAAGCATCTCTGGAGAGAAGGCATGGGTGACGTTTCTGGTCGAGACCTTCGGACTCATCAGGGGAAAGGGAAACGAGAGATATAGACAATGGTGTAGAGAGATATAGGACAAATGATTGAATGAAAGATATGCAAAAAAGTAACAATGATGAAAGATGCAGGCCATTGTTAGCTGTTTGCCCAGTGAGAACGGGAACCTGGTGCGACTTGGGTGGGGAGGGATGGAGTGCATGTGTTACCATCTCTGGAGAGAAGGAATGGGTAATCAAAATTAGCTTGCAGGTTTGTGAGGCAATTGGGAAACATAGAAAAATAGAAAATAGGTGCAGGAGTGGGCCATTTGCAATATGTGGGCCAAAATCAGTACCCCATTCCTGCTTTCTCCCCATATCCCTTGATTCTATTAGCCCTAAGAGCTATATCTAACTCTTCTGTGGCAAAAATAATTTGATTACAACAGTGGAGATCAATTATATAGAGCCTTTTTTAGAGTGCATTGGGAATAATGTGTACAGATCCAGCCTCCCTACTGAATTATTAGAGTAAAACATAGGGTGGGAGATTGCAACCTTCACGTGGTCCGCCGTGTTTCGACGAATGCAATCAACCCGGCGTGCACAATCAAATAAGATCAAATAGAACAAGTTGTCATACAACTTTAGGCTGTGCACGCCATACACAAGGAGAAGAAGAGTAAAACATGAGTATCCAGGCTCTGAATATGATGAGGCAAGGTAAAGGAGGAACACTAAACATGGTCATATCAATAAAATGTCACTGTTAATTGTAGTGATTTATTTGTAATTCTCTTTTTCTCTTGATACAATTGGATAGCAGTCAATCACAATCAATAGGTTACAATAAATCAGTACTTACTGCCTGGGCGCTCGTAGATGTTTCATTGCTTTCTTTCTGTAACGGAACCCGCAGAAATTTCAGATTCAGATTCAGATTCAATTTTAATTGTCATTGTCAGTGTACAGTACAGAGACAACGAAATGCATTTAGCATCTCCCTTGAAGAGCGACATAGCAAACGATTTGAATTAAAAAGCAAACGATTTTAATTAAAAACCTAAAATTTGGTAACGTTGCTTGGAATTAACATCAATAGTATTATCATAGCACATTTACATAGATCCTTGAACAATGAAGTACGCTAAGTCGATTCACAGATTACCATAAGGGTGGCACGGTGGCAGCGGTAGAGTTGCTGCCTCACAACCCCAATAGATCTGCGTTCGATCCTGACTACGGGCGCTATCTGGATGGAGATTGTATGTTTTCCCCTACGTGGGTTTTTTTCCCCCCCGAGATATTCTGTTTTCTCCCACGCTACAAAGATGTGCAGGTTTGTAGGTTAATTAGCTTGGTAGAAGCACACATTGTCGCTTGTGTGTGTAGGATAGTGTTAATGTGCGGGGATCACTGGTCGGTGCGGACTCGGTGGGCCGAAGGGCCTGTTTCTGCCCCGTATCTCTAAATTAAACTACACAAAAAAGATAGAGAATAAAGAAATAAAAATTTGGTTCATTAACATGATAAGAATAGCTTAGTATTTGTTAAAGACAGACACAAAACGATGGAGTAACTCAGCGGGACAGGTAGCATGTCTAGAGAGAAGGAATGGGTGATGTTTCGGGTCGAGCTTTCTAAAGACTGAAGATGGGTCTCAACCTTGTGGTTTACCCAATCTATTCCTGCTTTCTCCCCATATCCCTTGATTCCGTTAGCCCTAAGAGCTATATCTAACTCTTCTGTGGCAAAAATAATTTGATTACAACAGTGGAGATCAATTATATAGAGCCTTTTTTAGAGTGCATTGGGAATAATGTGTACAGATCCAGTCTCCCTACTGAATTATTAGAGTAAAACATAGGGTGTGAGATTGCAACCTTCACGTGGTCCGCCGTGTTTCGACGAATGCAATCAACCCGGCGTGCACAATCAAATAAGATCAAATAGAACAAGTTGTCATACAACTTTAGGCTGTGCACGCCATACACAAGGAGAAGAAGAGTAAAACATGAGTATCCAGGCTCTGAATATGATGAGGCAAGGTAAAGGAGGAACACTAAACATGGTCATATCAATAAAATGTCACTGTTAATTGTAGTGATTTATTTGTAATTCTCTTTTTCTCTTGATACAATTGGATAGCAGTCAATCACAATCAATAGGTTACAATAAATCAGTACTTACTGCCTGGGCGCTCGTAGATGTTTCATTGCTTTCTTTCTGTAACGGAACCCGCAGAAATTTGGTAACGTTGCTTGGAATTAACATCAATAGTATTATCATAGCACATTTACATAGATCCTTGAACAATGAAGTACGCTAAGTCGATTCACAGATTACCATAAGGGTGGCACGGTGGCGCAGCGGTAGAGTTGCTGCCTCACAACCCCAATAGATCTGCGTTCGATCCTGACTACGGGCGCTGTCTGGATGGAGATTGTATGTTTTCCCCTGCGTGGGTTTATTTCCCCCCCGAGATATTCTGTTTCCTCCCACGCTACAAAGATGTACAGGTTTGTAGGTTAATTAGCTTGGTAGAAATGTAAATTGTCGCTTGTGTGTGTAGGATAGTGTTAATGTGCGGGGATCACTGGTCGGTGCGGACTCGGTGGGCCGAAGGGCCTGTTTCTGCCCCGTATCTCTAAATTAAACTACACAAAAAAGATAGAGAATAAAGAAATAAAAATTTGGTTCATTAACATGATAAGAATAGCTTAGTATTTGTTAAAGACAGACACAAAACGATGGAGTAACTCAGCGGGACAGGTAGCATGTCTAGAGAGAAGGAATGGGTGATGTTTCGGGTCGAGCCTTCTAAAGACTGAAGATGGGTCTCAACCTGAACCGTTACCCATACCTACTCTCTAGAGTTGCTGCCTGTCCCGCTGAGTTACTGCAGCATTTTGTGTCTATCTTCAGTGTAAACCAGCATCTGCAGTTTTTTCCTACACACTTAGTATTCGCTGTTTGGGTTTGAAGATTGATGCACAAAGCTCTTGGTCCACCAGGCAGAAGTGACTCCAAGCACAGGAAAAAAAAACTGCTGGAGAAACTCAGCAGCTCAGGCAACATCAGTGGAGGTGAAGGGATAGTTTTTGGATCAAGATACTGTGTCAGGACGAAGGGTGCAGTGAAGTGTGGCCAGTGTCAATATGAGAGAAGGAAGGTGAGGCAGTGGCTGGCAGGCACAAGCTAGAATTAAGTGGGCAGATGGAGCCAGGTGAGGGATGAGAAGGTGCAGTTGGTGGACAGTGGTGGGTGGGTGATAAGTGGACACATAAGAAGATATAGATAGATGGTGGAATTTGATAAGTAAGGAAGGTGATGATTAGAAGCAAATAAGGGAAGAATGATGTGCATACGGTCATGGTCTATGAAAGCCAGCATACCCTATGCTTTCTTTACAACTCTATCTACTTGTGTAGTCACTTTCATGGAGTTATTAATTTCAAGTTCAAGTTCACATTTATTGTCACATGCACCAATTGGTACAGTGGTATTTGATTTACCATACAGCCATATTAATAAAAAGAACACAATACATAATAGAGTTTAACATAAACATCCACCACAGTGGAATCAACGTTTCCCACTGTGATGGAAGGCAATAAAGTTCAGTCATCTTCCTCCTTGTTCACCCGTGGTCGGGGCCTTTGAGCCCACCGGTATGCAATCGATATGAACATTGACTTATCCAATTTCAGGTAGTTCCTGCTTTCTCCTCCCCTTCCCAGCTCTCCCTCAGCCCACTGTCTCCGCCTCTTCATGTCTTCTTCCCCCCCCCCCCCCCCTTCCCCAGCCACCCTCACGACCCAAAACTTTGCCTATTTCCTTCGCTCCATAGATGCTGCCTCGTCAGCTGAGTTTCTCCAGCATTTTTGTCTACCTTCGATTTTCCAGCATCTGCAGTTCTTTCTCAAACATTTTGGCAATTTCAGATGTCAGCTGAATAGCAGAGCATCTGTTAATTATGTTAGCAGAAAGAAAACCACATCTTGCATAACAAAGGGGCATAAAGGGAAGCTGTTGACACATGACAGGATGTCAGAAAGACTATTTCTTTATTTTGCTTTATTATGACAAAAAGGTTTAAATAATAATACTCTTACTGCCCTACTGACTCTACTGTTAGATAATGCAGTACCAGGAGAAGTAACTACCATTAATACTACTTCATCAGCTTTTATAACCACACATAAGAGGAACCATTTCACATGAATACATGTGACATGGACTTAAGTGTATAAATTTGCTGTGAATGTTATTAATCTGTG
The DNA here is from genome assembly GCF_028641065.1 of Leucoraja erinaceus. Classification (NCBI taxonomy): domain Eukaryota; kingdom Metazoa; phylum Chordata; class Chondrichthyes; order Rajiformes; family Rajidae; genus Leucoraja; species Leucoraja erinaceus. The sequence goes on along the minus strand of NC_073377.1, from coordinate 139,715,092 downwards.
GAGTTGCTCGTCTAGCCTTTGACTAGGCATTCTTCCCTTGCGTGCAAGTAAAATTTTCCCCTTGCGTGCAATCTGACGGTCATGTTATTTTGTGTGTGCACGAGAGTCTTACATGGAGTGAAGATTTTGTACTTTATTGTGCAGGAAGGAACTGCAGATGCTGGTTCAGACCGAAGATAGACACAAAAGGCTGGAGTAACTCAGCAGGACAGGCAGCGTCTCTCTCGAGAGGGAATAGATGACGTTTTGCGTCAAGACCCTTCTCCAGACTTCAAACTGAGGAACAGAGTCTGAAGATGGGTCTCGAACCAAAATGTCACCCATTCCTTCTCTCCAGAGATGTTGCCTGTCCCGCTGAGCTACTCCAACATTTTGTGTCGATACAAGGTCCAGTATATTCCCTTCTCAGGTTGAAACATTCTAAGTGAGCTTTCTTTCTGTGACGGAACCTGTCACTGTTTATTGTAGTGATTGATTTGTAATTCTCTTTTTCTCTTGATACAATTGGATAGCAGTCAATCACAATCAATAGGTTACAATAAATCAGTACTTACTGCCTGGGCGCTCGTTGATGTTACATTGCTTTCTTTCGGTAACGGAACCTGCAGAAATTTGGTAACATTGCTTGTGAATTAACATCAATAGTATTATCATAGCACACTTACATAGATCCTTGAACAATGAAGTACGCTCAGTTGATTCACAGATAACCATAAGGGTGGCACGGTGGCGCAGCAGTAGAGTTGCTGCCTCAACCCCAATAGATCTGAGTTCGATCCGGACTACAGGCGCTGTCAGGACGGAGTTTGTATGTTTTCCCTGTGACGTGCAAGGTGTTTTTTTCCGAGATCTTTGGTTACTTCCCACACTCCAAAGACGTACAGGTTTGTTGATTAATTGGCTTGGTATAAATGTAAATTGTGTGTGTAGGATAGTGTTAATGTATGGGGGTCGCTGGTCGGTGCGGACTCGGTGGGCCGAAGGGCTTGTTTCTGCCCCGTATCTCTAAACTAAACTACACTAAAACGATAGAGAATAAAGAAATAAAAATTTGGTTCATTAACATGATAAGAATAGCTTATCATTTGTTAAAGACAGACACAAAATGGTGGAGTAACTCAGCGGGACAGGCAGCATCTCTGGAGAAAAGGTATGGGTGAGGTTTCGGGTCAAGCCTTCTAAAGACTGAAGAAGGGTCTCGACCTGAAACATCACCCATTCCTTCTCTCCAGAGATGCTGCCTATCCCACTGAGTTACTCCAGCATATTGTGTCTAACTTCAGTGTAAACCAGCATCTGCAGTTCCTTCCCACACACTTAGTAATCGCTATTTAGTTTTGAAGATTGATGCCTGAGCTTTTGCACAAAGCTCTGGGCCCACCAGGCAGAAGTGACTCTTAGTAGACTTCTCAGCTTTTGTAACCACACCTAAGAGGGACCATTACATGTGAACACATGCAGCTTGTGGACTTGAGTGTATAAATTTGCTGTGAATGTTATTAATCTGTGGAGTTGCTCGTCTAGCCTTTGACTAGGCATTCTCCCCTGCGTGCAAGTAAAATAATGGTGCAATCTGACGGTCATGTCTTTTGTGTGTGTGCACGAGAGTCTTACATGGAGTGAAGATTTTGTACTTTATTGTGCAGGAAGGAACTGCAGATGCTGGTTCAGACCGAAGATAGACACAAAAGGCTGGAGTAACTCAGCAGGACAGGCAGCATCTCTCGAGAGAGGGAATAGATGACGTTTTGCGTCAAGACCCTTCTCCAGACTTCAAACTGAGGAACAGAGTCTGAAGATGGGTCTCGAACCAAAATGTCACCCATTCCTTCTCTCCAGAGATGTTGCCTGTCTCGCTGAGCTACTCCAACTTTTTGTGTCGATACAAGGTCCAGTATATTCCCTTCTCAGGTTGAAACATTCTGGGTGAGCTTTCTTTCTGTGACGGAACCTGTCACTGTTTATTGTAGTGATTTATTTGTAATTCTCTTTTTCTCTTGATACAATTGGATAGCAGTCAATCACAATCAATAGGTTACAATAAATCAGTACTTACTGCCTGGGCGCTCGTGGATGTTACATTGCTTTCTTTCGGTAACGGAACCTGCAGAAATTTGGTAACATTGCTTGTGAATTAGCATCAATAGTATTATCATAGCACATTTACATAGATTCTTGAACAATGAAGTATGCTCAGTTGATTCACAGATAACCATAAGGGTGGCACGGTGGCGCAGCAGTAGAGTTGCTGCCTCAACCCCAATAGATCTGAGTTCGATCCTGACTACAGGCGCTGTCTGGACGGAGTTTGTATGTTTTCCCCGTGACGTGCAAGGTGTTTTTTTCCGAGATCTTTGGTTACTTCCCACACTCCAAAGACGTACAGGTTTGTTGATTAATTGGCTTGGTATAAATGTAAATTGTGTGTGTAGGATAGTGTTAATGTATGGGGGTCGCTGGTCGGTGCGGACTCGGTGGGCCGAAGGGCTTGTTTCTGCCCCGTATCTCTAAACTAAACTACACTAAAACGATAGAGAATAAAGAAATAAAAATTTGGTTCATTAACATGATAAGAATAGCTTAGCATTTGTTAAAGACAGACACAAAATGGTGGAGTAACTCAGCAGGACAGGCAGCATCTCTGGAGAAAAGGTAAGGGTGAGGTTTCGGGTCAAGCCTTCTAAAGACTGAAGAAGGGTCTCGACCTGAAACATCACCCATTCCTTCTCTCCAGAGATGCTGCCTATCCCGCTGAGTTACTCCAGCATATTGTGTCTAACTTCAGTGTAAACCAGCATCTGCAGTTCCTTCCCACACACTTAGTAATCGCTATTTAGTTTTGAAGATTGATGCCTGAGCTTTTGCACAAAGCTCTGGGCCCACCAGGCAGAAGTGACTCTTAGTAGACTCCTCAGCTTTTGTAACCACACCTTTATTGTGTAGGAAGGAACTGTAGATGCTGATTCAAACCGTAGATAGACACATAAAGCTGGAGTAACTCAGCAGGAGAGGGAGCATCTCTGGAGAAGAGGAATGGGTGACATTTCGGGCCAAGACCCTTCTTCAGACATCAAACTTAGGAACAGAGTCTGAAGAAGAGTCTCGACCCAAAATGTCACCCATTCCTTCTCTCCAGAGATGTTGCCTGTCCCGCTGAGCTACTCCATCATTTTGTGTCTATACAAGGTCCAGTATATTCCCTCCTCAGGTTGAAATATTCTGGGTGAGCTTTCTTTCTGTAACGGAACCTGTCACTGTTAATTGTAGTGATTTATTTGTAATTCTCTTTTTCTCTTGATACAATTGGATAGCAGTCAATCACAATCAATAGGTTACAATAAATCAGTACTTACTGCCTGGGCGCTCGTAGATGTTACATTGCTTTCTTTCGGTAACGGAACCTGCAGAAATTTGGTAACATTGCTTGTGAATTAGCATTAATAGTACCATCATAGCACATTTACATAGATCCTTGAACAATGAAGTACGCTATGATATGGGTGATGTTCCTAAGAGGAACCATTGCATTGTGAGGACGGAACGTCGAAGGACGGGAAGCCGAAGCAAACAAGTGGAAGCCAAGATACCGAACGGAAATGACGCCAAAATCCAAATAACCGAAAGGGCACGACGCCTAAAAGCCAAATAACCGAAATGGCACGTTGCCAAATGGATACAAACCCGAACGGACTCCACACCCAAAGGACAATCCGCAGAAAGGACATGACGTCAAAAAGCCGCCGAATGGACATGACGTCTCCGGGGACGGGATTTTCCGAGATCTTGTCAGCGATAGCTCCAGACACCTGCATCCATCACATCACTGACCGGGGGAGACGGGAGGGTGAGGGGGATTTTTAATTTTCCTTCACCGCTTTTGGACTTTCCTGAATATAAAATAAAACCACATGTGTTTGGAACTTTCGGTTGATTTAACAAAATGATAATCCAAATTGGTTCCATAGATATTTACACCAACAGTAACGAGGGTCTCGATTTAAAACATCACCCATTCCTTCTCTCCAGAGATGCTGCCTGTCTCGCTGAGTTACTCCAGCAATTTGCGTCTACCTTCGGTGTAAACCAGCATCCGCAGTTCCTTCCTACACTGTTCTAGTAAATCTTGTCTGCGCTCTCTGCTGTGCTTCCCCGCTGTACAGTGGAATGTCCAATATCCCAGCCTTAGTGAAACCAATGTTTTAACGAACACAATCTCCTTGCCTTTGTACCCTGCACCTTCAGTTACAAACCCGTGCAAATGGTTGGCATTGTTGATACTGCATATTTTTTTTTACAATTTTCCCAATCTATTTGTGTATTTCCTATTGGAAAGCAGAATATAGTTGAGGCGGTCGTGTCGATCAGACAAAAACTGGTTCCGAAATTTGTTTAATTTCGCCCAATGCATTTGATGATGGTTTTCTCTACAACTGACCCACTTTTCCAACCCGTAGGAAATATGCGACCAGGACTGTCATATCACAGAACCGACTCGGGGAGCTAAGATATTCGTTAAAAAATGAATATCTTTTTTTTGTCTGGTTTCTCGATTCACACCCAAAGGACCACTGGCCTTCAACATGCACGGTAGTGTAATTATTGTGGTAGTCAAAATATAATTGTTACAGCGTTACTGTTGGTGTAAATATCTATGGAACCAATTAGGATTATCATTTTGTTAAATCAACCGAAAGTTCCAATCACACAGGGTTTTATTCTATATTCAGGAAAGTCCAAAAGCAGCGAAGGAAAGTTAAAAATCCCCCCCACCCTCCCGTCTCCCCCGGCCAGTGATGTGATGGACGCAGGAGTCTGGACCAATTGCTGACAAGGTCTCGGACAAATCCTGTCCCCGGAGATGTCATGTCTGTTTGGCAGCTTTTTGACGTCATGCCCGTTCTGCGGATTGTCCTTTCTGCGTGGAATCCGCTCGAGTTCGTATCATTTCGGAGTCAAGCCCTTTTCGTTATTTGGCTTTTAGGCGTCGTGTCCGTTCAATTATCTGGCTTTTCAACTTTTTTTCCGTTCGGCATCTTGGCTTCCATTACTTCGCTTCGGCTGCTCGTCCTTCAACGTCCCGTCCAGATACCACCATTACATGTGAACACATGCGGCGTGGACTTGAGTGCATAAATATGCTGTGAATGTTATTAATCGGTGGAGTTGCTCACCTGCATTTGACCAGGCATTCTCCCCTTGCGTCCAAGTAAAATAATGGTGAAATCTGACGGTCATGTCTTTTGTGTGTGCACGAGAGTCTTACATGGAGTGAAGATTTTGTACTTTACTGTGTAGGAAGGAACGGAAGATAGACACAAAAAGCTGGAGTAACTCAACGCGACAGGCAGCATTTCTGGAGAGGTGGAATAGTTGACGTTTCATTTCAAGACCCTTCTTCAGACTTCAAACTGAGGAACAGAGACTGAAGACGTGTCTCGACCCAAAATGTCACCCATTCCTTCTGCCCGGACATGTTGCCTGTCCCGCTGAGTTACCAGCATTTTGTGCCTATACAAGGTCTAGTATATTCCCTTCTCAGGGTGAAATATTTTGGGTGAGCTTTCTTTCTGTAACAGAACCTGTCACTGTTAATTGTAGTGATTTATTTGTAATTTTACTTTGGAGTCACGTGAGTGACTACATGAAGAACCCGCCAGGACGCATGCGTGTCATATCGCTACACGCATTGTGAAACGACAGGCGGTGTGGAACGACGTTCCCCTGCAGCGGCAAGTTTAAAAGCCGGGACCGACAGGTAAGTGGTTACTCTGCGGTCATTATTGTTCCCATACTGTTTCACAGGTGGGGAAACGATGGACAAATCGAAAAAGTCAACTAGAGCTGCGACAAAGCTGGCGGGGGATGACCACAGAGTTGCGGGTAGCCAGCAGCGGCCGGCGGCACAAGAATCACCTGTAATGGGATCAGTTGTGCCCGACTTAGCCCCCGCACCGGCCAGATCAACACCGCGGCCGGGCGGGAAGGCAAAACGAAAAACAAACAGAGCCGTTGACTCTGATGAGGAGCCGTGAGGCGCCAGCGAGCGTGCGCGCTGGAGCCGGATGGAGCGGCTTATGGAGCAAATGCTCCAACGTGACAGACTCCGGGAGATGGAGTCTAGTCACCGTGGGTCATACATAACACCCACAGCAGCACCTTACGTAGGGCTGCACAGTGCATCTCCCTCGTCAGAGGGGAGTACTGGGGGTCAATTCTGGGCTGACCCCGAAGAGGGGTTTGCCGAACAAACTACAAGTGTGCAGGGGGTGCAGGAAGGAGAAAATCTACTGGACATGGTGTCCAACTACATACAGCCCGATCAGACTGGACGAAACCCAGAACAGAAACTAGCTGCCAGCATTGATTTCCTGTCATTCAAGCAACTACAGGAACAGGCTGTGATGGACACCACTGCCAAATATCTGGCACCAGGAAATTGCGTATTCCTGAATGTTCCAGTCGTGAATAATTGTATCTGGAAACACGTCGGAGCAGGAGTTAGAAGCCTGGATGTCAAGCTCCAGAAAATACTAAAACTACTAACAGCAGGGATCACAGCATTCGCTCGCACAGTGGATGGGAAGGAAATGTCGCAAGAACAACAGGATGCACTGGCACTATTCTGCAATACGCAGTATGAAATCAATAGTATCAGAAAGAGTGCCATCCGACCTGCCTTAAATCCAAAATTTGCAGGCCTGTGCAAACCTGGAGACACAAAGCCACCAATATTATTAATTGGGGGAAACCTGTCCAAGCAGGTTAAGGAGCTTGATGAGGAGGCAAAAACCCTGGGGCTCATAAAGGCAACAACAACAAGAACCTCCCACAGCCAAAGACAGCACCCTTACGCACCCACCAGCAGAACAAGAGAAGCTGGTGAAAGCTCGAGGGCCGGGCATACAGGACAGCGGTCTTTATTAGGCCATGGCCCAGACCGGCCTTAGTGGAAAATGCGCAAACCCCAAACCCAAACCCAAACCCAGACACCGGCGCCTCAACCTCCTCGAAGACTACACAGGAAGAAGTGAACCTTCCACTGGTAACCATGGAGGTAGGTGGGTTTGGTCCCTTACAAATTATAGGAAGTGTGGATAACACACATATTGGTGGAAGATTACACTTATTTTGGGATGCATGGAGTACATTAACTACAGACACTTATATCCTAAACAGTATCCAGGGATATACCATTCAATTTCTGCACAAAAATAGCCCCCCAGTTCAGCATGTACCGAACCGAACGTTCGTACTTTCACGAAAAGAAAAATTAGAAGCGCATGCTGAACTGGTGAGACTTCACGCAAAGGGGGTAATTGAAAAAACCCAACACGATTCTCTGGAATTTGTGTCTAATATCTTTACCAAAAACAAAAAAGATGGTGGTTGTCACATCATCATAGATTTGACCAAATTGAATACATGTGTGCAATGTTTCCATTTTGAAATGAATATCTTTGTTACTGCCAAACAATTGATTTCCAAAGGCTACTTCATGGCTAGCATCGACTTAAAAGATGCTTACTATTCAGTGCCTATACGGACTGACCACAGACGGTATTTAAAATTCAACTGGATGGGGCAGCTCTGGCAGTATAGAGCTCTACCAAAAATTTTGAAACCAGCCCTGGCGTTTCTTCAGAAACAAAAACATATGATCATGGCCTATCTAGATGACATATTAATTGTGAGCAAAACTTTGGAATTAGCCAAACTAGTTGTATCAGCCACCAAACAATTGTTTGAGAAACTGGGGTTTATCATCCATCCAGTTAAATCTAAACTAACGCCTTCCACCATAATGGATTATTTGGGGTTCACTATTGACTCAGTTCACATGTCGGTGACTTTACCAAAGGACAAGGCTACAGTCTTAACTGAGGCCTGCAACAACCTCATTGACATCAGTGAACCATCTATCAGATTGGTAGCAAGGGTGATTGGCAAAATAGTGGCTGCTTTTCCAGCCACACAATTTGGACCTTTGCATTATCAAAATTTACAAAGGGCAAAAATACAAGCACTCAAAATTAATGCTGGTCATTTCGATAGACCAATGAAGCTACCAATCAAAGCAATTATGGAATTAAAATGGTGGAGGTATAACATTCGGCATTGTTCCAGCCCTATCATTATCAGCAACCCCGCAGTGGTGCTACAAACTGATGCCAGTGCACTTGGTTGGGATGCTACCAATTCCATCTCCAGCTGTGGAGGTAGATGGAATGCACAGGAGGCATCATTATTACAGACACTTGGCATAAACTACATGGAAATGTTGGGTGCGTTCTATGACCTAAAGTCCTACTGTTCTGGAATATATCACCAGCATGTTAAACTACAGATTGACAATACCACTGTGGTAGCATATATCAACCACATGGGTGGAATCAAATCGACATCATGTGACAATCTGGCTAATACAATTTGGCAATGGTGTATCCAGAGAAATATTAGGATATCAGCTACTTACCTACCAGGTAACCTAAATTCAGTGGCAGACACCAGGTCACGCAAATTCAATGCAAACATTGAATGGATATTGGATTAAAAAAGTATTTGCTGATATTGGCACGGTATGGAACACCAGATATTGATCTATTTGCATCTAGACTCAATCACCAGTTACCAAACTATGTTTCTTGTGAACCAGACCCTGGGGCATCAGCGATAGGTGCTTTTTCGCTGTATTGGGGGAAATTGTTTTTCTATGCATTCCCTCCTTTCTGCCTCATCAGTCGGGTATTACGCAAAATACAACAAGACTCGGCGTCTGGTATTTTGGTAGTGCCCGATTGGCCTACTCAACCATGGTTCCCTGTGATACTCGACATGGTCTTAGAACCATGTATCACCATCCTGAAACTACCAGATTTGTTGGTTCATCTCGTAACTGGGGATAGCCATCCATGTCATAATAATAATAATAATAATAAATAATAATTTTATTTATAGAGCACTTTAAAAACAAACATAGCTGCAACAAAGTGCCTTACATCACTAATCATTGACAAAAAAGTTAATACACACCAAAAATAACAATCAAAAGAAATAGTAGGAAAAGACATGTAAAATAAAGAAACATCAAAAACACCACAAACAGAAGCAAAGCCTCAGGCATGGTCAAAAGCCAGGGAGTACAAATGTGTTTTAACAAACTTATTAATTTGTAGTCTAAAGAAACCTCTACTGGGACTGACGGACCGAACATTGAACATTATCTCAGCGGCCCACAGGCAGTCCACCAAAAAACAATATCTGGTATACATCAGGAAATGGGTGATATATTGTTACAGAAACAACATCACTTACAGCTTGATGAAGATAATGTCTGTTCTGGAATTCCTGGCAGGCCTCCATTATGATGAGGGGCTCAGTTACAGTGCCATTAACTGTGCCAGAAGTGCCCTTTCAGCATATCTATGGCGAGGATCAGAGCGCATTCTGTTGGGACTCACCCCCTGGTAACCAAACTTATGAGGGGATTTTTTAATAGCAATCCCCCAAGAACCAGGTACTCTCAAATATGGGATGTGAGTATTGTCCTAACGTTGCTAAGGAACTGGTCTCCAGCAACAGCTCTGTCCCTGCAAAAACTGACACATAAAACAGTCATGCTGATGGCTTTGGTCACAGCACAAAGGGTACAGTCTTTACATAAGTTAAGGCTGGACAATATGACTTCTTCAACAAGAAATATAACTTTTCATATTCACGAATTAGTCAAACAGAACAGACCGGGATCATCAGGCCTAAAAATAGAATTTAGGGCTTACCCTATAGATTGTCTATGTATAATAAGACATTTATTGTTATATATGGAGAACACCAAAAACATCAGAGGCAATGAGATGGCACTACTAAACAGCCACAGGCAACCCCACAAAAAAGTGTTGGTTCAAACTATTTCCAGATGGCTGAAACAGGTTTTAACAACAGCTGGGGTGGATACTAACATATTCAAATCTCATTCCACCAGGGCTGCAGCTACATCGGCAGCTATGGAGTTGGACGTACCGATGGACCAAATCCTGGAGACAGCAGGATGGTCAAGGGAAAAAACGTTCCAACAATTCTACCATAAACCAGTAGTTAAACCTGGAACTTTTGCAGAATCAATTTTAAGTTCTGTAATATAATTTCACCCCGTGAAATAGGGGCTATAATTTGTTGTTAATAAATTTATCATGGATTTTCAATGTCGGATTCATGTTTAAACATGTTAACACAATTCCTCCCTTAGTCAATTAAGATAGAAGTGATGCATGGACTCGTTTCCACGGCATGAAATCACAGAGCTTTGGAATCTTCACGTAATCACTCATGTGACTCCAAAGTAAAATAGTAAGATTAAATGAGAACTTACCAGTTCGAAGTTTGATCGTTATTTTATGAGGAGTAACGTTGAGGGGTTACGTGCCCTCCGCTCCCACCCTTGATCATAAAGTTCAACTGGTATCATCTTCTCTAATCTTACTATGTTCAGTCAATACTGTTATCTGTGATTTCACACCGCTGCTTTGAAGAATGACATGCATGCGTCCTGGCGGGTTCTTCACGTAATCCCTCAACGTTACTCCTCATAAAATATCAAACTTCGAACTGGTAAATTCTCGTTTAATCTTACTATTCTCTTTTTCCAAAGACTGAAGAAGGGTCTCAACCCGAAACGTCACCCATACCTTCTCTCCAGAGATACTGCCTGTCCCAGTGATTTACTCCAGCATTTCGTGTCTATCTTCAGTGTAAACCAGCAACCATGAGAAAAATATTTTTCACACAGAGAGTGGTGAATCTGTGGAATTCTCTGCCACAGAAGGTAGTTGAGGCCAGTTCATTGGCTATATTTAAGAAGGAGTTAGATGTGGATCTTGTGGCTAAAGGGATCGGGGGTATGGAGAGAAGGCAGGTACAGGATACTGAGTTGGATGACCAGCCATGATCATATTGAATGGCGGTGCAGGCTTGAAGGGCCGAATGGCCTACTCCTGCACCTAATTTCTATGTTTATGTTTCTATCTGCAGTTCCTTCCACACACTTAAGGGCCTGTCCCACTTGGTGATTTTTTCGGCGACTGCCGGCTCATTGACTTACGTATCAGGGTCTCCGAAAGATTTTGAACATTTCGAAATCCAGCAGCGACAAAAATAATGTTGCTTGAGGAGACACCGCCATCACGTCGCATCACGCCACGACTTTTTCGGTGACTTGGCAGTCGATGAAAAAAATCACCAAGTGGGACAGGCCCTTTAGCATTCGGTATTTGGTTTTGAAGGTTGATGCCTCAGCTTTTGCACAAAGCTCTGAGCCCACCAGGAAGCAGTGACCCCTAGTAGACTCCTCAGCTTTTGTAACCACACCCAAGAGGAACCATTTCATATGAATACATGCGACGTGGACTTGAGTGTAAAAATATGCTGTGAATGTTATTAATCTGTGGAGTTGCTCGTCTAGCCTTTGACTAGGCATTCTCCCCTTGCGTGCAAGTAAAATAATGGTGCAATCTGACGGTCAAGTCTTTTGTGTGTGTGCACGAGAGTCTTACATGGAGTGAAGATTTTGTACTTTACTGTACAGGAAGGAACTGCAGATGCTGGTTTAAATCGTAGATAGACACAAAAAGCTGGAGTAACTCAGCGGGACAGGCAGCATCTCTGGAGAGAAGGAATGGTTAATGTTTCGGGTCGAGACCCTACTTCAGACTTCAAACTGAGGAACGGTGTCTGAAGACGGGTCTCATGCTAAAATGTCGCCCATTCCTTCTCTCCAGAGATGTTGCCTGTCCCACTGAGTGACTCCAGCTTTTTGTGTCTATTCGAGGTCCAGTATGTTCCCTTCTCAGGTTGAAATATTGGGTGACATTCAGGGGAGGCCAATCCCAGCATCATTGGTAACAGCCGGGTCCAATTAGGGTTTGGCCATCAAAAGCTTTTCAGCCTACTCCCTATAATTCCCAGTCTTTCCAGGCAGAGGAGAGAAGGGAGGGATGGGAGGAAGGGAGGGAGGGAAGGGAGGAAGGGGAAGGGGGGAAGGGAGGGAAAGGGAGGATGGGAGGGAGGGAGGGAGGGGGAGGGAGGGAGTGAGGGTGGAAAGGGAGGGGGAGGGGAGGGAGGGAAGGAGGGGAGGGAGGGAGGGGGAGGGAGGGGGGAAGAGGCGGGGAGGGGGGAGGGAGGGAGGGAGGGAGGGAGAAGGGAGCAAAGAAGGAAGGCGGGAGGGGAGCCTTGCGACTTGTCGCCTGTAAGGTCGTGAGTAGTCGCCCAAAGAGTCGTATCTTTTTCTGGTCGCCGCTGAATTTTCAACATGTTGAACATTTTAGGCAACCTGCTGCGACCATGATGGGTGCTGGCAAGTCGCCGAAAAAATCTTGTGAGTGGGACAGGCCCTTTATTAGACAAAATCTGGCAGCTAGCCATACAAAAAACTATTAAGGTGGCTGGTCGAAAGCTGGGCCAAATCTCAAGGAGCACCTTAAAAAGGGAGGGAATGGTGTTTGTAGCATTTTGCAGCAGGGATTCAAGTAATTGGTGATTTGACAGTGAAGATGTTGCAGCCGACAGTGGAGTAATTGAGCGAAAGGCCAGAAATTGGGAATGCAAATATCTACAAAAACTATATTCAGGCGGTTGGTTAGCCATCATTCCACGTACATCAGCAAACAGGGATAGGTGAAGGGACGGCAGATATTGCACAAGTTTGAATATGTGAAGCAAGAATTTGGAAGATCTCAAGTTAATGGATGACTAGACGTGGGAGTCAGGCCAGGATTGTAGTGGAATAACCAGGTTTAGAGGTAGCCACGCAGAGATGAAAGTTTGAGCAACAGATGAATAGGGACAGAATTAGGAAATATCATGCGTTAACTCGCTACCTTTCAGTGAAAACTGAAGATAGGTAACCAAGTACTTAATGTTGAAAAAATAGAGAAATGCTGGCTTAATGGAGTAAATAGCCTGCAGAGTTAGCATAAAGTAACCTGATTTATAGCACAGAGATAAACCCTCGGGTCGGCTTTTATGCGCCATGCAACCACATCCTTCTACCTGCTTAAAGAGAAGGCTGACATCTGCGGCATGAACCGAAAATGTCAAAGGCAAAAGTTTACCTAGACAACAGAGAGAAAAAAGCCACAGCGGAGATCCATACACAGAAAAACAACAAAGAAATTAATATACGCAAGAAGCCAAAAATGATTATAACTGAAAATACAAAGAGGCGGGATTTCTCCTTGCATTTCTTCTGACAACCTATGCTGCTTTATTCTTCAAGCCAGTGGCAGCACTACTGGGAAATCAGGCCCGCTCTTCATCCAACCAAGTGGATTACCACAGCAGAATGAATCTCATCTTGTTTTTTGTATCAACAATAATTTATTTAATTACGATTACGATACGAAGGACATCCTCGTGATTGAGGCAGTGCAGCGCGAGATTAATCCCTGGGATGGTGGGACTGTCATATGAGGAGATATTGAAAAGACTAGGCTTGTATTCACTGGAGTTTAGAAGGATGAGGGGGATCTTATAGAAACATATAAAATTATAAAAGGACTGGACAAGCTAGATGCAGGAAAAATGTCCCAATGTTGGGCAAGTCCAGAACCAGGGGCCACAGTCTTAGAATAGAGGGGAGGCCATTTAAGACCGAGGTGAGAAGAAACTTTTTCATCCAGAGAGTTGTGAATTTGTGGAATTCCCTGCCACAGAGGGCAGTGGAGGCCAAATCATTGGATGGATTTAAGAGAGCGTTATGCCCCTGTCCCACTTAGGAAACCTGAACGGAAACCTCTGGAGACTTTGTGCCCCACCCAAGGTTTCTGTGCGGTTCCCGGAGGTTCCCAGAGGTTTTTGTCAGTCTCCCTACCTGCTTCCACTACCTGCAACCTCCGGCAACCACCTGCAACCTCCGGGAACCGCACGGAAACCTTGGGTGGGGCGCAAAGTCTCCAGAGGTTTCCGTGCAGGTTTCCTAAGTGGTTCAGGGGCATTAGATAGAGCTCTAGGGGCTAGTGGAATCAAGGGATATGGGGAGAAGGCAGGCACGGGTTATTGATTGGGAATGATCAGCCATGATCACAATGAATGGAGGTGCTGGCTCAAAGGGCCGAATCGCCTCCTCATGCACCTATTTTCTATGTTTCTATGAAACAAAACAGTGGTGACACACCCACCACCATATTACAAAATCACCAAATTATCTAGACACTAAATTATCAAACAACTACAGTATGTTACATTCCTTACAAATATATTAAATAACTACTATACAACTATGTCTCTCTCTGTCTAACACCACCTGGGTGCGGAGGTAACCCCGAAAAAAAGGGGCAAGCATCTGGCTCGGGCAAAGCCTTCTTCCGCCAAGTGCCAGCTTAGCTCGGCCATGAATCCGACCTTGGTCTGATGCCCACAAATGAGCACCTTTCAGCTGGTGACACTTCTGTAAAGGGCCTGTCCCACTGTACGAGGTAATTCAAGAGTTCTCCCGAGTTTTCTCTGATTCGAACTCAGAGAATTACAGTAATAGCCACACGTAGGTACTCGGGGCTCTAATTGGACATTTGTCAACATGTTGAAAAATTTTCACGAGCTTACCGCGTTTCCCGAGTACCTGCCGCTAGTGTTACGAGCCGCTAAGAGACGTCCCGAGCTTCGACGTACCCGCCACATAAATTCTACGTAGTCACCACGAGTTTGATTTTTTTAAACTCGGGAGAACTCTTGATTTACCTCGTACTGTGAGACAGCCCCTTTACTTTGCAGAAGCCCCAACTGATCACATCTGCTCACAAGACATAGACCAAGTCATGGATCTTCCAGATCTGAATCACACAATAAGGTCATGAGGTCATAAGTGATAGGAGCAGAATATAAGGTCATAAGGGATAAGAATAGGCATTTCGGCCCATCAAGTCTACTCCGCCATTCAATCGTGGCTGATCTGTCTCTCCCTCCCAACCCCATTCTCCTGCCTTCTCCCCGTAACCCTTGACACCCACCCCTCCGTACTAATCAAGAATCTATCTATTTCTGCCTTAAAATTATAAGGCTTTTATAAAACAAGACATTCATAAAATATAAAAAATATGCCTTAATACAGGTGCTGTCAGTGCACGCTCATAGGGTTACTGAACATACTGCCACTGGCATCGGTAATGAAATATCCAGCTGAGCTACGATCACTGTTGTTATTAAGAATGAAAGTTTTTACCTTTTGCTCAATTGCAGTAACAAAAAGGCACATCAACGAGAGCAGAGGGACGGAGAGGATCATGTTAAAGCCTGCGCCTGTACGAACTCCTCACTCTACTGCAAAATCACGCACATCAATAGCACATCTGCACTGACAAATCAATGTTAACTGATTAATTCTAAACCAAGTATTGAGCAAGCACCATCAGATCTCAGATAAGTTCAACACCCAACCGTTGAAGCTGTTGAAAGCAGTTTGCACAGTACAAATATTTTTCGGACAAGTTGACTCTGTGAGCAGCAGGTGATTTCAGTGCCAATGGCCATTTGGAGTTTTTGATGGGGTTTTTCCCCCCATTCCTGACCTATTTTGTTATTTCTCCTGGTGATAGTTGAGCACAAAGTGTGGACTGAGAGACTTGATGTCAAGTAACAAGGTTTGGGAGTGTGGAGAGCGACAGAGAGAAACGCTGGCACAAGGAGAACAAAGGAGCACTGTGAAAACAGCCTTGTGAAGAACATCTGGTGCGAGCGAGTTGAAGGTAACTTCATACGTAGCGCGGCCTTGAGAAGATAAGGTGCCCGGGAATGGCCTTTTTGCATAGGACCCGTATGATGAAAATGAAAATATCAACAGGCCACATAATTAAGGATCACCGTAAATTGTAGGAGTAGCACCTCATATTTCACTTGGGCAGTTTGTACTCCACATTGAACATTGACTTCTCTAATTTCAGGTAGTCCCAACTGTCTCCTTCCCTTCTCAGCTCTACCTCAGCCCTCTGGCTCCTCCTCTTCCTTTCTTCATCCAGCCCCCCCCTCCCCCCCAATCAGTCTAAAGAAGGGTTTCGGCCCGAAACGTTGTCTATTTCTTTCGCTCCATAGATGCTGCCGCACCCACTGAGTTTCTCCAGCATTTTTTTCTACCTTTGATTTTCCAGCATCTGCAGTTCTTTCTTAAATAATTAAGAACTCTCCAGCCCGAGAAAGAACGAAGATGCATTTTGTTTATTCAGCACTTGGATGAGTGACAACTCGAAATGATTGACTTCAGAATTGTGAGAGCCTTGGGTTAGAACAACGGTTTCCTTTGGGAGTTTGAAGGGAAAATGTAATATAAAAGAAGGGCGGACCGAGTCTTTGGGGGCAATGACCCCAGGAACAACCACGGCAAGAAGAAGGGACACGAGTTTGGAACTCTGAGAAGACTACTCCAACCAACAGAGTGACTCTGCCCAATTCATCCATATGGGTAATACCCGAGTCCAAGTCATGGGTTTTGCGATTTAGTTTAAGAAGTGATAAGTTGAAATAGTAAAGTAAATGAGAAGTTATTGGGAATCAATGGTTTGCATGCATGATTAAGTTACTCGAGTGTTAATAAAGATTATGTTGCGCTAAACCTTGGTTGAGTCTTTTGTTGGAAACGTCAGTTGAAACCCTTTGGAGGTAATAGAGTCAACAAAAGACACTGCAGTCCCCTGTTGATGTGTGTTGCCATGTCATAAACTGGCAGTGCTTTCTGAGTCAAAGCTTTAGGCCATGTCAGGGCGGTCACGGTGGCGCAGGGGTAGAGTTGCTGCCTTACAGCGCATGCAGTGCCAGAGACCCAGGGTCGATCCTGACTACTGGTCCTGCCCGTACGGAGTTTGTACGTTCTCCCCGTGACCTGCGTGGGTTTTCTCCGAGATCTTCGGTTTCCTCACACACTTCAAAGACGTACAGGTTTGTTGGATGGTGTTAATGTGCGGGGATCGCTGGTCGGAGCGGACTCGGTGTTTCCTGCATGATGTGGGAAGTCAGGGACACCGCTGGTGCTTTGGACAACTACACCTGCAGAAAGTGTGTCCAGGTGCAGCTCCTGAATGAATGGGTTAGGGAACTGGAGCAGCAGCTGGATGACCTCAGGGCCATCTGGGAAATGAGAGTTTCGTGGACAGGACCTACGGTGAGGTTGTCATGCCAAGGATACAGGAGGAACAAGGGTGGGAGACTATGAGAAAGAGGAGTAACCGTGGGATGCAGGAGACACCAGTAGCTGTGCCAAATGAAAACAGGGACGGCCTCTTTGGAACTGTCCGGGGAGACGATGTTTCCAGTCCGAGCGGCGGACATGTCAATGGCCCCAATCCTAGCGATGAGACTCGACTGGCCAGACCAACGTCGGGCAGAGCTAGTGGTGGGTGACTCCATTGTCCAAGGTGCTGACAGGAAATTCTGTGGCAGCAGACGAGACGCGAGGATGGTGGTGTTCAGGATGTCTCGGACCGACTTCAGAACATCCACGAGAGGGAAGGTGCACGTGGGCACAAACAACGTCGGGAAGAAGAGGAAGGATGGTCTGCAACGTGAGTTCAGAGAGTTGGGAAGAAGACTGAAAGGCAGGGCTTCTAGGGTGGTTATCTCTGGATTACTGCCAGTTGCTTGTGCTGGTGAGGGCAGGAACAGGGAGATAGGGGATCTGAATGTGTGGCTGGGGGGCTGGTGCAGAGGGCAAGGATTTAGATTTATAGACCACTGGGATCTCCTCTGGGGTAGGGGTGACTTGTACAAAAGGGACGGGTTACACCTTAACTGGAGGGGGACCAATGTTCTGGCAGGCAGGTTTGCTAGGGCAACACGTGTAGGTTCAAACTAAATAGTGGGGGTGAGGGATTGACAAATTGGGTGTATAAAGATGGAGTTAAAGTGGAAGTGAGTACAGGAAAAGCTACAAAAGGCTCCTGATTTAATGGAAAGTTCGAGAAGGGATAAGAGGGTAAGGTCAGAGCCAATAGTGTGAGAGGGGAGGTGAATGCCGAAGTTAAAGTGTTGTATATGAATGCGCGAAGCATAAGAAATAAAGTGGACGAGCTTGAGGTTCAGTTAGAAATTGGCAAGTATGATGTGGGAATCACAGAGACATGGCTGCAAGAGGGCCAGGGCTGGGAACTGAATAGTCCTTTCGAAAAGACAGACAGGTGGACAGAGAGGGTGGGGTAGCTCTGTTAGTGAGGAATTAAATTCAATCCCTTGCGAGGGGTGACACTGAATCAGGAGATGTAGTGTCATTGTAGTGACAGTCTTTGAAGAATTCTGATGATTCGAACGACCTGGAAGTGCTTACACCAAATCATATGTTGAAGACCAATCCAATACTATCACCTGGACTCCTCGTGAAAGAAGTTTTGTATATGAGCCGCAGATGGAGACAAGTACAATATATGGCAGATCTTTTTTGGAAAAGATGGACACGTCCCCCACCACTCCCCCCCCCCCCCCCCCCCCCATGTTTTGTAATCCGGACGTTATCAGCCACTTTCTAAGGGCTGATTCGGCCCGTTCATGGGGCCTTTCAGCACCCGGCGCAGCTTAAAATCAAATTGCTGCATCGAGACGATTTAAGCTCTCGATGTTGAAGCCCTTGCCGGCCGATGAAAGCCCCCACAAACAGGCCGATTCAAGCCCCACGATTCAGGGCTGACGAAACTGCTGTTGCTGTTGCCCAAGGCCGAAGCCTCGCATGCGTGCGCGGGTGTATGCGCATGCGCGCACGCGCCTGCCAAGAAATTGTGTCCCCTGCATGTTTTGACAGCGATTTCCGTACCTGCTCTAGAGGGCGGTGGGGGACAATTCTCTGGATGCTTTGAAGAAAGAGTTGGATAGAGCTCTTAAAGATAGCGGAGTCAAGGGATATGGGGATGGCAGGAATGGGGTACTGAGTGTGGATGACCAGCCATGATCACAGTGAATGACGGTGCTGTTTCAAAGGGCTACTCCTGCACCTATTGTCCATTGCACTAAAGATAGGGGCAGTGGCAGAGGAGGCAGAGAACTGCACACGTGTGCAGATCCTTGTAGAGTTTCCAAAGAGACAAGATTCAGATTAATTTTTCAGATCTGGGCATTGCAGCCAGGGCCAATATTAATTGGCTTCCATAAATGCTCTTGTATGACTGGCCTATGAGCTACCTTTTGAAGTTCATGCTTTCTGGATCTGCATTCACCCAATCAATTGAATATTTAATAACAAGGTGTGAGGATCGCGGTTCGGCCTCTACAGAAATGGGGAGAGAAACGCCTCTACCCTATGGAGGGGCGAGGACAGTCATAGTCGTTTTGAGTGACCGCTGATGATAATGTGGATCAGGCAGCATCTCTGGAGATAACAGATGGTGACGCTTTGTCCCTTCTTCACACTGAAAGTATGGTGTATGTGGGAGTGGGGGGGGTGGAGGGTGGAGAGCTGGAGGCGAGAAAAGACTAGGACCATTCAGGGCCGGGCCACAAATGACCTCAGGCAGGGTGGTGCAACAAATGACCTCAGGCAGGGTGTTGCTACAAATGATGTCAGGCAGTCAGAGAGGGTGGTGCCCGAGCACTGCCCTGCCTGATGTCATTTGTGGCCAGCTCCTCTTCACCCCCCCCCCCCCCCCCCCCCCCCCCCACCTCGCACTTTCAGTCTGAAGACTGGTTCCTACACGAAATGTCACCCACCCTATTTCTCCAGATTTGCTGCCTGACCCGCTGAGTTACTCCAGCACTTTGTGTCTATCTTTGGTACAAACCAGATTCTGCAGTTCTTTGGTTCTTCGAGAGATAGGTGGATACAGATTTTTTTGATTGCAGGGTGGGTGGACAATGACCAGAGATGAAGAGGGGACAAAGAAGGAGACAAAGAGGAGTGAAATGTAAAGCCAGAGGAAGGGATATGGGAATACAGGTGGGAGGGGACAGGGCAAGGAGATTATAAATAAGGTCATAAAGAATAGGAGCAGAATTAGGCCATCCAGCCCATCAAGTCTACTCCACCATTCAATCATGGCTGATCTATCTATCTGTTCTCCTGCCTTCTCCCCATAACCCCTGACATCCATACTAATCACAAATCTTTGCCTTAACCTCTGCCTTAAAAATATCCATTGACCTGTCCTCCACAGCCTTCTGTGGCAAAGAATTCCACAGATTCACCACCCTCTGATGAAATAAATTCCACCTCATCTCCTTCCTAAAAGGAACATCCTTTAATTCTGAGCCTAGTCCTAGACTCTCCAATTAGTGGAAACACCCTTTCCACATCCACTCTATCCAAGCTTTACACTATTCGGTAAATTTCAATGCGGCCTTTCCTCATCCTTCTAAACTCCAGCGAGAACAAACACAGTGCCGTCAAACGCTCATCATATGTGAACCTACTCATTCATGCGATCATTCTTATAAACCTCCTCTCCTGAGCCAGCATATCCATCCTCGGATACGGTGCCCAAAATTGCTCACAATACTCCAAATGCAGCCTGACCAATGCCTTGAGAGGTGAGAATGGGTGTGCAGGGGAATTAGGAAAGGGTTAGTTAAGTTTAGTTTAGAGACAGCGCAGAATCAGGCCCTTCAGTTCACCGAATCCTCACCGACCAGAACATTAGCACTATCTTACCTACACACCAGGGACAATTTACCCTTATACTAAGCCAATTAACCTACAAACCTGCATGTCTTTGGAGTTTGGGATGAAACCGAAGATCTCGATGAAAGCCCACGCAGGTCACGGAGAGAATGTACATACATCGTACCAACAGCACCCGTAGGTGGGATCGAACCCGGGTCTCCGGTGCTGCAAGCGCTGTAAGGCAGCGAATCTACCGCTGCGCCACCGTGGTTGTTGCATAAAATTGAAGAATTCAATGTTAGTATGATTGGGTTGTTAGCTACCCAAGCAGAATATGAGGTGCTATTCCTCTAGATTGCATGTGGCCTCACTCTGACAATGGAGGAGGCTTGGAGCAGCAAGGCTGTCCTGGGAATGGGAAGGGGAGTTACCTGTAAATTGGGAGCCACCAGGAGATTCAGCAGATCAAAGCAGACCCAGCATTTTTTTAAATATAAAACCACTACAAGATTATGTTAATCATAATCAACACGTTTTACTCTGCATTACCAGGCCTGTGATAATATGAAGAATTGCAAAGATAATATAACCAATTATTAACTCATCTCTTTGTCACTATTTACTTTGCTAGATTCGACAACATTCGTCAAGGGCATATGTACATGGAGTAAACAAGAAAATATTGGTGCAAGATTTGTAGCAATGTACTGTAACTTCATTTTCTACTTAAGGTCATGCGGTTATAAGTGAGAGGGTGCAGAATTAGGCCATTCGGCCCATCAAGTCTACCCCACCATTCAATCATGGCTGATCTATCTCTCCCTCCTAACCCCATTCTCCTGCCTTCTCCCCATCACCACTGACACCCATACTGGTCAAGAATATATCTTTCTCTGCCTTAAAAATATCCATCGAATTGGCCTTCACAGCCTTCTGTGGCAAAGAATTCCACGGATTCACTGCCCTCTGGCTAAAGAAATTCCTCCTTCTTCTCCTTCCTAAAGGAACATCCTTTAATTCTGAGGCTATGACCTCTAGTCCTAGATTCTCCCGCTAGTGGAAACATCCTCTCCACATCCACTCTATCCAAGCCTTTCCATATTCAGCACGTTTCAATGAGGTTCCCCCCTCATTTTTCTAAACTCCAGCGAGTACAGGCCCAGTGCCACCAAATACTCATCATAATTTAACCCACTCATTCCTGGGATTATTCTTGTAAACCTCCTCTGGACCCTCTCCAGACCTAACACATCCTTCCTCAGATATGGGGCCCAAAATTGCTCACAATACTCCAAATGCAGCCTGACCAGTGCCTTATAGAGCCTCAGCAGTACATCCCTGTTTTTGTATTCTAATCATCTTGAAATAAATGCTAGCATTGCGTTTGCCTTCTTTACTATCAATTTGACTTACAGATTAACTTTTTGGGAATCCTGCACCAGCACTCTCAGGTCCCTTTGCACCTCCGACTTCTGGATTCTCTCCCCATTTTGAAAATAGTCTACGCCTTTACACCTATGACCAAAATGGACAACTCCACACTTTGCTACACTATATTCCATCTGCCACTTCTATGCCCACTCTCTCAACCTGTCCAAGTCCTTCTGCAGAGTCCCTGCTTTCTCTACACTTCCTGCCTCTCCACCTGTTTTCGTATCATCCGCTAATGTGGCCACAAAGCCTTCAATCCCCTTGTCCAAATCATTAATATACAACGTGAAGAGTAGCGGCCCCAGCACCGAGCCCTGCGGAACTCCACTGGTCACTGGCAGCCAACCAGAAAAAGCCCCCTTTATTGCCACTCTTTGCCTTCTGCCATCCAGCCAACCTGCTATCCATGCTAGTGTCTGCCCTTTGATACCGTGGGCTCTCATCTTCCTTAGCAACCTCTCGTGTGGCAGCTTATCAAAGGCTTTCTGAAAATCATCCGTAAACAACATCCGCTGGCTCTCCTGCTATATATTTTCTCAACGAATTCCAGCAGATACGTTTGGCAAGATCTCCCTTTAATAACGCCTTGCTGACTTGGACCATTTTTTTAATCATAAACCTCTTTGTATATGTGGTAGTTTTGGGACAAATCTCATTGTCACACTGCACAGAAATTGGCTTTCCGGCCCAACTTTTCCATTCCAGCCAACATTCACCGTCTCATTTGCCCACGTCTGACCCATATACCTAGGTATGTTACAAAACCTACCTGAATCGTCATTGGGAATCTGCCCACAGCCATGTCGGCGATTTTGGCGTTGTTTGGAGGGGGCGGGTTTAAAACGCGATTTTTAATAGGCTGTACTAATCGCACATGTTCAGCCTAGTAAATCATTAACGAAAAATCGCTGCAAGACCCGGTCGCAAAAGGTATTATTAGTTTTATAGGCCTCGATAATATAGTTATAATAGTTTTAAAATTACTCTCTGATTTTGCAACCTCTCGCAGCCCCAGGGTTTTATAAAGCAAACAATTAAAGGTATGTACCTTATTTTTACATTAAATGGGGCATGTATATAACCCTGAATATCAAGTTATCTATAACGAATAGTTCATTTTGGGCTTTTTATATCCCGCAGTATTTTTCTCGGCATTTGAGGGCACTAATCCAGCGCTATGTCGTTCTAAACCAGCGCGTTCCACATGAACCCACTAGAAAGCCGATTTAAATGGGCATTTATTTACAGCAATTGAACACTAAATTCCTTCCATTTGGCCTATAAATTAATGTAAATTAGATATAAAAATCATGTTATATTGTGAATTGTTTGTGAATAATCTTTGGACACTTAGGCTATTTAAAAATGTTAATCTTTCCTTAAGAAATGGGCGTTTGACTTCCAAGATCACAGCTTTTTTGTAATGTCCATTGAAAATCAATAGGGAACAAGATGCTAATTTCCGAGTATGAAAATGGTCATAACTTTTTTAATACTTGAGATATGAAAGTGAATTTGGTGTCAAATTAAACTTATTGTTATGCTTTATCTGATGGGATAAATTGCAGACTTGATATTTTAAATCTCAAAATTTTGTAACATTGCTACTATACCTCTCAACCTTTCCTATCCATGCATCTGTCCAAATAACTTTTAAATGGTGTTATTTTGCCTACCCATATACCCACCAAACTCAGGTGAAAAAGTTGCCCCTCAGGATCTTATTAAATCTTTCCTCTCTCACCTTAAACCTCCAGATCTTGATTTCCTTTCCCTGGGAACAATACCCTGCATTCATCCCATCTGCCCCTCCTCATGATTTTATGCAATCTCTGTAAGGATGGGAAAGGTTGAGAGGGATATTGACCAAATGCGGGCAATGGTTACTTTATTATCACGAGTATCAAAGTACAGTGAATACTTTTCATAATACACATCAGCAAGACTATCACTATACATACCAACATCCCCCAGTCAGTACGGGATGTAGAGAACATCCCACCGAGTCCATATGGAAGAGGTGCCACTTTGGCGCTGTTTTATAGTCCCAGCTGCAGCTGGCCACATGCGGCCCTTACAACCGTCGCCTCCATTCCGCTCGTCCCATGAACCCTTGTCCCTCTCTACACCTGACCCTGTGTTCTCCGAGGGCACCTCCCGCTGCTGACCTCGAGGGCATGGAAGGTAAGTCCCCGCCCTGTTCTTCTTACCGGGACTTTTGTCCGGCAGCTCCCTCCACCCCCTCTCCCATTCCCGGTCTTCAGGGGTGAGCAGGGGCCATGCTCGTTGGGCTTCCCGCTCCGGTTCCGTGGCAGCTGAACCATCCTTGCTGTTTGGGGCCACGGCATGCCAGGGCCTACTCACTACACGTGGCAAATGGGACTGGCTTGGGCATCTTAGCCAACAAGGGCGAGTTGGACCAAAGGGCCTGTTTCTGTGCTGTATCACTCTATGACTCTGGATGACCACCTCTTCAGCCCCCTGCACTCCAAGGAATAGTCCTAACCTGCACAACCACTCCCCATACCTCAGGCTCGCGAGCCCTGGCAATATCCTTCTAAATCTTCTCTGCACACTTTCCAGCTGAAGGCATTTTCCCTATAGCAAGGTGACCAAAACTGAACGCAATGCTCTAAATGTGGCCTCACTAACATCTTGTACAATTGCAACATAAAGCATATTAGAAACATAGAAAATAGGTGCAATAGGAGGCCATTTGGCCCTTCAAGCCAGCACCGCCATTCATTGTGATCATGGCTGATCACCCACAATCAGTAACCCGTGCCTGCCTTCTCCCCATATCCCTTGATTCGGCTAGCCACTAGAGCTCTATCTAACTTGCTTTTAAATTCATCCAGTGAATTGGCCTCCACTGTCTTCTGTGGCAGAGAATTCCACTAATTCACATCTATCTGGGTGAAAAGGTTTTTACTCATCTCAGTTTTAAATGGCCTCCCCTTTATTCCTAGATTGTGGCCCCTGGATCTGGACTCCCCCAACATTGGGACCATATTTCCTGCATGTAGCTTGTCCAGTCCATTTATAATTTTATATACGGTTCTATAAGATCCCTCTCAATTCCAGTGAATACAAGCCCAGTCGTTCCAATCTTTCCTTGTATGGCAGATTGAGCTATTGGACAAACACACAGATAGAAAGAGTCCAGAGGGATTTGGGCCAATTGCAGGCAACTGGGACTAGCACAGATTGTCAACTTAATCAGCATGAATAAGCTGTAAGGGCCAAAAGCTGTGTATGACTGGGGAATCTATGATTCTGTGATTCCATTTCTCTGACTGATGAAGGCTAGTGTGAAACATAACCTGGTTCTCCATTGAGTTTAGTTTAGTTTATTATTGCCACATGTACTGTGCTACAATACAAAAGCTTTTTGTTGATGATATATAGTCAACGCAAATACAATACATGATTACAACCAAGCCATCCGCCGTGTACAGGATAAAAGGTATAACATTTAGTGCAGATGAGGTCCATCAAAGATAGTTCAAACATCTCCAATTATGTAAATGGGAGGTCAGGACCGTACTCCAGCTGGTGAGAAGACGATTTGGTTGAATGATAAAAGCTGGGAAGAAACTGTCCCTGAATCTGGAGGTATGCGCAGAAGAGTGGAGAAGAAAGAGTGACCAGGGTGGGACTGGTCCTTCAAATATGCTGGTGGACCTGCCGAGGCAGCATGAAGTGGACGTGAAGTCCATGGGAGGGAGGTTGGTTAGCGTGATGGTCTGGGCTGCGATCATGTCAACTTGTGCAATGAGTTGGATTGGTATATGACGGCACGGTCATGAGTGTATACAGCTGGATTGGTCTGTGGCTGCATAGTCATGTGTCATGAGTCATGGTGACTGGAACTGCTGAGTGTCAAGTCGTCAAGTCAAGCCAAGTTTATTCGTCACATACACATACGAGATGTGCAGTGAAATGAAAAGTGGCAATGCTCGTGGAAAAAAGACAAACAAACAAACAACCAAACAAACTATAAACACAATCATAAACACACGCATATTCTTTTACATTAGATATTGTGGGCGGAAGGAAAAACGTTCAGTAAAGTTAGTCCCTGGTGAGATAGGAGTTTACCGTCCGAATGGCCTCTGGGAAGAAACTCCTTCTCAACCTCTCCGTTCTCACAGCATGGCAACAGAGGCGTTTGCCTGACCGTAGCAGCTGGAACAGTCGGTTGCAGGGGTGGAAGGGGTCTCCCATGATTCCTGCAGGAGGGCGAGTGAAGTTCCCATAGTGCGTTCGGCCGAACGCACTACTCTCTGCAGTTTACTGCATACTCTGTTCTTATATTTGGATCAAAACGATCCACTCACTAACACATTAAAATGTTCAAACCTGTGAGCCAAAGCTGCATATGATGGGGGATCTTGATCAGCTGGGCAAGTGGGCCAGGATTAATAATGGAGTTTAATGCAGATTAGTGTGTGTGTTTTTGTTGAATTTTAGGAATGCAAATCATGGCTAGACCTTCACAGTGAACAGCAGGACCTTGGGGAGTGTCATAGAGCAGAGGGATCTACATAGTTCCCTGAAAAGTCTGTCACGGGTAGAAGGCTTTTGGTACATTGGCCATCACCAGTCAGGGAATTGACTATCGAAGCTTGGAGGTTATGTTACGATTGTATAAGACATTGGTGAAGCAGCATTTGGAG
Source organism: Leucoraja erinaceus (assembly GCF_028641065.1). Classification (NCBI taxonomy): domain Eukaryota; kingdom Metazoa; phylum Chordata; class Chondrichthyes; order Rajiformes; family Rajidae; genus Leucoraja; species Leucoraja erinaceus. Next base: position 139,688,428 of record NC_073377.1, on the reverse strand, counting down.
TATTTAGTTTAGTTTTTAGTTCAGAGATACAGCGAGGAAATAGTCCCTTCGGCCCAGCGAGTCTGCACTGACCAGCGATCCCCGCACATTAACACTACCCTACACACACTCAGGACAATTTACATCTATACCAAGCCAATTGACCTACAACTGTACGTCTTGGGGTGTGGGGGGGAAACCAAAGATCTATGAGTAAACCCAACCGATCACGGGGAGAACGTACAAACTCCGTACAGACAGCGCCCGTAGTCGGGATCTAACCCACTTCTCAGGCTATGAAAACTCTGTAAGGCAGCAACTACCGCTGCACCACTGTACCGCCCAACTTATTGTGTTAAGTTTTGGTCACTCTGCTATATAAGAAATGCCATTAAGCTGGAAAGGGTTCAGGGAAGATTTACAAGCATGTTGCCTGGGCACGAGGGCTTGGACTATAGGGAGATGTTGGTCTTTACTCCTTGAAGTGTGTGGGGCTGATGTCCAATCTTGTAAAGATTTATAACATCATGAGGGTAACAGATAGAGTGAATGCAAGGTCGGTGAATCAAGAACTGGAGGGCATGGGTTTAGTGTGAGAGGGGAAAGGTTTAGTAGGAACTGGAGTGGCAGCATTTTTACACAGATGATGATCGGTATATGGGTATATGGAATGAGCTGCTGGCGCAAGGAGTTGAAGCAAGTACAATAACACCATTTAAAATACATTTAAACAAGTATATATAGAAATTACGCAAACATAAACATAAACGGACTGATTTGTAATTTTGTGGATTACACAAAGATTACTGGGCTTGTGGACTGTGAGAAAGACTGCCAAAGTACATGGCAAGTTATAGAACCGCTAAAGAAACGGGAGGAGAAATGTAGATGGAGCTTAACCCGAGCGAATGTGTGCGGTCTTGCACTTTGCGAGGCCAAATGTAAGGTGAAAATATACAATTAATGGTATGACCCTTAACAGCATTGTGATCCAAGTCTATAACTCCGTAAATGTGGTACCACAGGTAGGTAGAATAGTATATAAGATGTATGGAATGCCTGCTTTCATAAAGTAGGGCAGGAAGTCATGGTGCAGCTTTATAGGACCTAGATTGACTTAGGGCGTTAACGGTGGCGCAGAGGTAGAGTTGCTGCCTTACAGTGAATGCAGCGCCGGAGACTCGAGTTCGATCCCCCACTACGGGCGCTGTCTGTAGGGAGTTTGTACGTTCTCCCCGTGACATGTGTGGGTTTTCTCCAAGATCTTCGGTTTCCTCCCACACTCCAAAGACGTACAGGTGTGTAGGTTAATTGGCTTGGTAAATGTAAAAATTGTTCCTAGTGGGTGTAGGATAGTGTTAATGTGTGGGGATCGCTGGTCGGCACGGACCCGGTGGGCCGAAGGGCCTGTTTCCGCGCTGTATCTCTAAACTAAATTAGGCCACATTTGGAGTATTGTGTGCATTCCTGGTCACCCCTTTACAGGAAGATCTGGAGGTTTACCAGAATGATGCCTGGATGAGGGCGGAATAATTACAGGCAGAGGTTGTACAGACTTGGATTCATTTCCGTGGAATGCCGGAGGTTGGGAGGAGACCTAATGGCAGTATATAAGATGGACAAGGTAGATGGTCAGAACCTTTTTTCCAAGGTGGAAATACTAAACACTAGAGGGCGTAGCTTTAAGGTGAGAGCGGCAATGTTTAAAGGAGATGTGCGGGGCAGGTTTTTTTGTACAATGGGTGGTGAGTGCCTGGAACGTGCTGCCGGGGATGGTGATAGATAGATAGATAGATAGATAGATAGATAGATAGATAGATAGATAGATAGATAGATAGATAGATAGATAGATAGATAGATAGATAGATAGATAGATAGACAGATAGACTGACTGAGACTGATAGACTGATAGACAGATACAGATAGATAGATAGATAGATAGATAGATAGATAGATAGATAGATAGATAGATAGATAGATAGATAGATAGATAGATAGATAGATAGATAGACAGATAGACAGATAGACAGATAGACAGATAGATAGATAGATAGATAGATAGATAGATAGACAGATAGATAGATAGATAGATAGATAGATAGATAGATAGATAGATAGATAGATAGATAGATAGACGGATATACAGATAGACAGATACAGATAGATAGATAGATAGATAGATAGATAGATAGATAGATAGATAGATAGATAGATAGATAGATAGACTGATAGATAGATAGATAGATAGATATAGATAGATAGACAGACAGACAGACAGACAGACAGACAGACAGACAGACAGATAGATAGATAGATAGATAGATAGATAGATAGATAGATAGATAGATAGATAGATAGATAGATAGATAGATAGATAGACAGATAGATAGATAGATAGATAGATAGATAGATAGATAGATAGATAGATAGATAGATAGATAGATAGATAGATAGATAGATAGATAGATAGATAGATAGATAGATAGATAGATAGATAGATAGACAGATAGATAGATAGATAGATAGATAGACAGATAGATAGATAGATAGACTGATAGACAGATAGATAGATAGATAGATAGATAGATAGATAGATAGATAGATAGATAGATAGATAGATAGATAGATAGATAGATAGACAGAGAGACAGACAGACAGACAGACAGATAGACAGACAGATAGACAGATAGACAGATAGATAGATAGATAGATAGATAGATAGATAGATAGATAGATAGATAGATAGATAGATAGATAGATAAATAGATAGATAGATAGATAGATAGATAGATAGATAGATAGATAGATAGATAGATAGATAGATAGATAGATGTTTTTAGTTTTAATAAACTATTTTGAAACTGGTTAATAAATTAAATGGGAGATCACAGCAACTTGTTCACCACTTGTTTATTACTGCGATTTAAAATCCCAACTGAAGAGAACTTTACTGTAGATCTTAATTAAAACAATATATATTTTTAAAAGTAAATACATTTACTTTCATTTCATCAAAGTCTACTCTTACTATTTTGAGGTTTGAATGATACTTCAGACACTTTAAAAAATGGTCGTCTCTAATAGATAAACACACTATAGCGCGCACAAAGTCACAGGTAATTTCATCTGAAATTTTATTTTAGGTCCACTGTGTTTAAAATTTGTAGAAAGGAACTGCAGAGGCTGGTTTAAACTGAAGATAGACACAACATGCTGGAGTAACTCAGCGGGACAGGCAGCAGCTCTGGAGAGAAAGAATGGGTGATGTTTTGGGTCGAGTCAATAGAAGGGTCTCGACCTGAAAGGTCACCCATTCCTTCTCTACAGAGATGCTGCCTATCCCACTGAGTTACTCCAGTGTTTTTTTTTTGTCTATACAATGGTCAGTATGATCCTTTCTCTTATTGAAATTGTCCTGTTCTGCAGTTCAAGACATTATTTGTCCCAGGTTTCGGCAGTGCATCTTACCAAGGATTCTGGCAGCGTCATTTTAGTATTGCTCATTGAGGTTGGGAATAAGAAAGCAAGAACTAGGAGGAGGAGTAGGCTCTAAGAGTCTGCTCCAACACTGAAAGATACTCCAACCACTCAAGTTAAACTTTAGATAAGATATATAATTTGAAGGGTGTTATGCGTTTGTGTGTGAATGTGTGCGGACAAAATAAAACTAAATATACAATCATTTAGAAAAGGAATATGTTTTATTTCTTAATCTGCAGACTCATGTTAAAACTCACCACAGTATTTAGTGCTAACTTTTTTTTAAATCCAAAATATTAATATTCTTGTGATCATATGTACAATCCTATTGTGAGTGGTTAACATACGAAAGTAAAACGAATACAGTGAAGCACCAAAGCATAAATTTACTTTTATTAAAATCAACATTTCAAACATAACAAGAGGATTTCAGTATAGGAGTAAAGAGGTTCTTCTGCAGTTGTATAGGGCTCTGGTGAGACCACATCTGGAGTATTGTGTACAGTTTTGGTCTCCTAATTTGAGGAAGGACATCCTTGTGATTGAGGCAGTGCAGCGTAGGTTCCGAGATTGATCCCTGGGATGGCGGGACTGTCATATGAGGAAAGATTGAAAAGACTAGGCTTGTATTCACTGGAGATTAGAAGGATGAGGGGTTCTTATAGAAACATATAAAATTATAAGAGGACTAGACAAGCTAGGTGCAAGAAAAATGTTCCCAATATTGGGTGAGTCCAGAACCAGGGGCCACAATCTTAGAATAAAGGAGAGGTCATTTAAGACTGAGGTGAGAAAAAACTTTTTCACCCAGATAGATGTGAATTAGTGGAATTCTCTGCCACAGAAGACAGTGGAGGCCAATTCACTGGATGAATTTAAAAGCGAGTTAGATAGAGCTCTAGGGGGCTAGTGGAGTCAAGGGATATGGGGAGAAGGCAGGCACGGGTTATTGATAGGGGACGATCAGCCATGATCACAATGAACGGCGGTGCTGGCTCGAAGGGCCGAATGGCCTCCTCCTGCACCTATTTTCTATGTTTCTATGTTTCAATGTTTCTACGTTTCTATAATAACATATTACTATTGTTATGAGGCAAGAAGAATAAAATCACATTAAAAAAAAAATGATTCTAGAATAAGGCTTTCCATTAAAAGATCACCTGGGCTTACATGGTAAGCCAACTAAAACATTATTCTAAGTTTTGATGGAACGACATCTCACAAAATGAGCAATGGTTTTAAGAAAATTGCTGAACATTTATAAATCATATACCCTACCACTCTGTACATAATTAGTATGCTATGTCACATATTTACAATGTGTTTGAGATCCCGCACATTAGCTAGCCATCCACAGTAAGAAAGGTATAAGGATGGTAGGAAGAGTAGTGGAGGGACCAAAGCCCAAACAAAATATACCAGCCAGTCCCAATGCAGTAGTGACAAAAATACTCCTCTGGTCTCTTATGATTGTCTTCACTGCTTCACAAAACTGTAAAACAAAAATCAAAATTTTACTAAAACATTGTAACATTGCAAACATTGTAAAAATGAGGGCTGTCATGGTGGTACAGCTGTAGAGTAACTGCTTTACAGCGCTTGCAGCGCCGGAGACCCGGGTTCGATCCCGACTAGTGGTGCTATCTTTTCGGAGTTTGTACGTTCTCCCCGTGACTTCGGTTTCCTCCCACACTAACTTTCAGTTATTTGGCATTTCGGCTTTGTTTCCGTTCGGTTATTTGGCTTCCACTTCTTTGCTTCGGCTTCTCGTCCTTCGACGCCATGTCCGCACACGGCTCTATGTATCTATGCATCTATAAGACTAGAATCAGAATAGGTATTCTGACTGGGCATTCAGAAAGTGCTAATTTACTTTAGAGATACAGGGTGAAAACAGGCCCTTCGGCCCACCGGATCCACGCCGACCAGCGATCCCTGCACATTAACACCATCCTACACACACTCGGGACAATTTTTACATTTACAAAGCCAATTTACCTACAAACCTGTGTGTCTTTCGAGTGTGGGAGGAAATCGAAAATCTCGGAGTAAACCCACGCAGGTCACGGGGAGAACGTACAAACTCCGTACATACAGCACCCGTTGTTGGGATCGAACCCGAGTCACTGAGGTTGCAAGTGCTGTAAGGCAGCAACTCTACCGCTGCGCCACCGTGACGCCCGTTTCAGAGAAGAGTCCGGAGAATTGTCCAAAAGTGCTCAGTCAGCTGCGTTGAAAATACTCTTTTTACACAAATGTCAAAAATAACAATGCATTTGCAATGAGTTGAATGAAGTTTAGAACCTGCTGACTGTACGAGTACTCCACTTAGCACAGACCCACAGATTTGATGAAGTGATGAAGAATTTTACTTCTCTAGTTGGAACCCTCTCAGGTATTTAGTTTACTTTAATTTAGAGATACAGCGCGGAAACAGGCCATTTGGCCCACCGTGTCCCCGACAACAGCGATCCCCGCACATTAACACTATCCTACACACACTAGGGACAATTTATATTTATAAAAAGCCAATTAACCTACAAACCTGGACGTCTTTGGAGTGTGGGAGGAAACTGGAGCGCCCGGTGAAAAGATCTCGGAGAAAACCCACGCAGGTCACGGAGGGAATGTACAAACTCCGTCCAGACAGCACCCGTAGTCGGGATCGAATCCAGGTCTCCGGAGCTGCATTCGCTGTAAGGCAGAAACTCCACCGCTGCGCCACCGTGACCGCCCCTATACTTTATATAGAAGGTCTAGTGCTTGGGGTGCACACTGGTGTACCAGGAACTTAATGGGAGCCCCCTGCTCTCACTGTGCGAGGGGCAATGGTGCGGTGAATCTGGCAGCATCCTGTGGCACTATCAGGGCAAGGAATGAGCATTTAACAATGAGGAGAGACTGCCTGTGAGGTCTGATGTTGAAGGCAACAGCTATTTAGCACTGGGCGGTGGGGGGCTCAGCAATCAAATCCTGGCTGGCAATGGTGATTGTGGGCTTTGCTGGGGACTGGCAGCGACTGTACCAACCGGTTAAATTAAGGGCCTGTCCCACTTACGCTATTTTTTTCGGCGACTTGCCGGCACCCGTCATAGTCGCAGCAGGTCGCCGAAAATTCTCAACGTTGAAAATCCAGCGGTGCCCAGAAAAAGGTGCGACACTTTGGGAGACTGCTCACGACCATACAGGCTTCACTAATCACCCCCTGCTGGGTATGTTTGCTGGGGACTGCTGTCTCACCCCCATTCTACTGTAATCCAGAGGCACAGTGGTGCAGCGGTAGAGTTGCTATAGCATTTACAGTGCCAGATACCCAGATTCGATCCCAACTACGGGTGCTGTCTGTACGGAGTTTTACGTTCTCCCTGTGACCGCGTGGGTTTTCTACAAATTCTTTGGTTTCCTCCCACACTCTAAAGAGGTCCAGGTTTGTAGGTTAATTGACTTGGTCTAAGTGTAAATTGCCCCTAGTGTGTGCAGGATAGTGTTAATGTGCGGGGATCGCTGGTCGGTGTGGACTTGGTAGGCTGAAGGGCCTGTTTCTGTGCTGTATCTCTAAACTAAAAAAATATCAAATTCAGGGATTTGTCCATGTTAACAAGCCCAATCCAGATCGCTTGCCATACAGCTGTGTGAGCAAATAAAGAGAGTCTACAGCTTCCATAGCAGGTAAGATGTTGACCTGGCCCAACTACATCGGGATACAACCAAGAAACCACACCAACTGCCTCAGAAAACTAAGCAAACTCAGGCATGAGGGCTCTATCAATTTCAACAGATGCACTGTACATTCACAAGCAGGTGAGATCACATTAACCTGGCATCATGTTTGGCACAAACATTGTGGGCAGAACGGCCCATTGTTGTGGTGTACTGTCCTATGGTCTATGTAGAGAGTAACCCACTCTGAAGCATTATAAATTGCTACTGCAACTGTAATAAGCAGTTATTCTTTAATAACTTCCCTATTATTATCAGACTCTCGAAGAGACCATACATGATTACAATCGATCCATTCACAGTGTACAGATACACAATAAGGGAATAACGTTCAACGCAAGGTAAAGCCAGTGAAGTCCAATCAAGGATAATCCAAGGATCACCAAAGAAGTAGATAGTAGTTCAGCACTACTCTTTGGTTGTGGTAGGATGATTCAGTTGCCTGATAACAACTGGGAAGAAACTGTCCCTGAATCTGGTGGTGTGCGTTTTCACACTTCTATACCTTTTGCCTGTCGGGAGAGGGGAGACGAGGGAGTGGCCAGGGTGCGACTGGTCCATGATTATACTGCTGGCCTTGCCAAGGCAGTGTGAGGTATAGATGGAGTCTATAGTGCTGGTGCAGGATTCATTTGCAAAATCAAATGGGTTGTAAGGAAGGTAAATATAACGCTAACATTTATTTTGAGAGGACTTGAAAATTAAAAACAGGGATGTAATGCTGAGACTCTATAAGGTGCTGGCCAGGCTGCATTTTGGTGTATTGTGAGCAAATCTGGGCACCATATATGAGGAAGGATGTGCTGGCATTGGAGAGGATCCAGAGGAGGTTTACAAGAATGATCCCAGGGTTGATTGGTTAATGCTCTGGGCTTGTACTCGCTGGAGTTTAGAAGGATGAGGGACGCCACATTGAAACTTACTGAATAGTGAAGGCCTGGATAGAGTGGATGTGGAGAGGATGTTTCCACTAGTGGGAGAGTCTAAGATCAGAAGGCATAGCCTCAGAATTAAAGGATGTACCTTTAGAAAGGAGCTGAGGAGAAATGTCTTTATTCAGAGGGTGGTGAATGTGTGGAATTCATTGCCACAGACACAGGAGGCCAAGTCTTTGAGTATTTTTAAAGTGGAGATTAACAGGTTCTTGCTTATGTCAGGGTGACCAAGCGTTATGGGGAGAAGGCAGGAGAATGGGGTTGAGTGGGAAAGATACAGCAGCCATGATTGAATGGTGGATTAGACTTGATGGGCCAAATGGCCTAATTCTACTCCTGTGACTTATGAACATGAACTTATTTGGAAAATCAGTGATACATCCCCCACCCCGATTCATCCCTGTGAAAGTGCTGTATTCCTGCTGTAAATCTTCTCATAAAGATGCTCCCACTGAGTTAGACAATAGACAATAGACAATAGGTGCAGGAGTAGGCCATTCGGGATGGGGATGGTCCAGTGGCGGTTCGGCTGCAATTGCAGCACCGGAGACCCAGGATAAATCCTGGCTGTGGATGAGGCGCAGGTCTGTGTCCAGAGGCCAATGACCTGGGCATGCAATTCAAGCTCCGCTCTGTGATCTTTGCTCCACCAGGACGTCTCCCTCCAATCACCGCGCTCTATCCTCAGTCCCACCCCCCAATTTCTGCCTCTGACCGACACCTCCCTCCTTCAATCATCGCGCTGCATCATCATGTCCCGCCCCCATTGCCTGCTGACCGACGTCTCTCTCGTCCAATCGGCGCCCTTGATCAGCAGTCCCACCTCCACTGTCTCGCGGAAACAGTGAGGTGGGACTCAAAACACGGGGGGGCTGTAATGGCCCCCCTGTCCCCCACGGGATTTCCGCCCCTGACTCAGGGACCAGTAGGACAAGGAGCACCGTCACTCCATCTAGGGTCCGTAGTGGGAGGAATGGCTCTGCTGCCAGCGACCAGAAGACTGGTGACGGGATCTAGGGAGAGGGTATGGCCGAGGATGTCCTGGTTGGGTTGCTCCTGGGCCTGGCCAAGCTGGCCATCCGCAAGTCACCTCGCCAGGTGGAAGAGGGCTCTGCCCGAGCTCGCGGCTTGCCCCTTTTCCGAGGTTACGTCCGCACCCGGGTGGTGTTAGAGAGGAACATAGTTGTATCGTAGTTATTTAGTATATTTGTAAGGATTGTAACATGGTTGCTTGAAAATTTAGTGCCTGGATAATTTGGTGATTTTGTACTATGGTGGTGGGTGTGTTACCACGGATGAGATGAGGTATCCTTGACCTCATCCCAGAGCTGATGAGGTCAAAGTTCTCTAATAAAGCTGAGATCAATGGGAAAACACTTCGGGGGTTGGAGTTAAATGCCGTACAAGGAAGCTGGTTGTGGTTGTAAAACAGTAATGCCAGAGCATCATTACAGTAGTTCTTTAAGGTTCCTTGACCTGACAATCCTCAGATGCCCATCAATGAAGGCACGAGGGAGAAAGATAAGACCTACATGAAGCAGCAACACCAGTTGTTACCTGAGAGTTTAGTTTAGTTTAGCAATACAGCGGTCACAGTGGCGCAATGGTAGAGCTGCTGCCTTACAGCGAATGCAGTGCTGTAGGTGCGATCCTGACAACAAGTGCTGTCTATAACGGAGTTTGTACGTTCTCCCCGTGACCTGCGTGGGTTTTCTCCAAGATCTTCATTTTCCTCCCACACTCCAAAGACGTACAGATTTGTAGGTTAATTGGCTTGTAAATGCAAAAATTGTCCCTAGTGGGTGTAGGATGGTGTTTATGTGCGGGGATCGCTGGTTGGCGTGGACCCGGTGGGCCAAAGGGCCTGTTTCTGTGCTGTATCTCTAAATACAGCATGGAAATAGGCCCTTCGACCCAATGAGCCCGCGCGGACCAATGTTCACTCATACAATAGTTCTATCTTACACACACTAGGGACAATTTACAGAAGTCAATTAACCTACAAACCTGCATGTCTTTGGAATGTGGGAGGAAACTGGAGTGCCCGGAGAAAACCCACACAGTCACAGGGAGAACGTGCAAACTCTGTCCAGACAGCACTTGCAGTCAGGATTAAACCCGGGTCTCTGGCGCTGTAAGGCAGCAGCTCTACCGCTGCGTCACTATGCCGCAAAAGATTTAGGACAATGAGATTAGCAATAAAGCTGTTGTTAAAATATATCTAGTTGGGACCCATCATTCTCTGTGTAAATAACTTGACCCGTACAGACAGCACCCAAGGTCAGGATCGAACCACGATCTCTGGTGCTGTAAGGCAATAACTCGACCACTGTGCCACCCTATTAAAGATGGAAAGAGGAAGTGAGAACAAGCGAGGTAAGTTCTGCAAGAACTATGAAAATAGAGGTAGGTGGAGGAGGAGAGGCCTTACTGCAGTAGCCATTTTGTGAGCGGCTGTACTATATGGGGAAAGTCGTACGTGATTAATAAGTTTGCAGATTACATTAACATGCGTAGTATTGTGGATGGTGAAGATGAGGTCAAAAATGCAGGAGGTTTAATGAGGCTTCAGCATCAGCAAAATAGTTTAGGTCCAATGCGATAAGGCAAGGTTGGATCGGACCTTCTTATTTACACCAGTAGTTAGAGCGACTAGTAATGGAAATCATTGGAGTAGCATGCTCCCCCAGTGCAATGTGGGAGATCAGGAAGAAGTCAAATGTCCCTTACAACTATGCTTAAAAGAAATTTGTCCAGCTAGAACTCCTCTCAGATCGCCTGGATCGGTGGGAGATGCAGTTTCACTAACTGAGAAGCATTCAGGAGGCAGAAAGCATAGGAGCTTCAGGCTGGAGGTCATTGCAAGGGTGACCACCAGGTGGCCCTGTGCAGGAATCACAGTCAGAGAGTCGTAACCCACACCAGCCAACATGTCCCAGCTGCACTAGTCCCACCTGCCCAGGTTTTCATGGTTTCAAGGTCAGTTTATTATCACATGTGCCAATTAAGGTACAGTGAAATTAAGATTGACATACCAAGAAAGAGCAACAAGACACCCAAATTATTTTTTAACATGGACATCCACCACAGCGACTCCTCCCACATTCCTCACTGTGATGGAAGGCAAAAAAAGTTCAATCTTCGTCCCTTCTTTGTTCTCCCGCAGGCTGGGGCCTCGAACCTTCCGTTGTCAGGCCGATCTTGGCTCCCGCAACTGGCAGTCGAGCCCTCCACGTGGGTGCGATCATGCTCCCGCATCGGGGGGATCTCAGCTCCGCCACGCTGAGCGATCAGACCCCGGGTCGGGGCTGGTCCAACCTCCTGCGGCTTAGAGCTTCCCGGCATCAGTTTCTACCCGAGACTGCGAGCTCCTCGATGTTCAAATCCGCAGGCCGCGGTTCGAGCATCAATCCAAGTAAAGGAATCGCAGGCTCCGATGGTAAGTCCACGGCCCCGTGGTGGGGCTCAAAGTCAGTCTCGAGCAAGGTCTCCAGCTCCATGATGTTAGGCCGCAGAACGACCGGAGATACGATCCGGAAAACAATTGCATCTCCGGCACGGTAAGAGATTTTTAAAAATGTTTCCCCCGATCTGAACCCCCGCCCCCCCCCTCCACATAAAACAAACCAGAGAACATCAACACAAACTTTTTTACACACACTAAAAATAACAAAAAAGACGAAAAGACAGACAGACCGTTGGCGAGGCTGCCATCGCTGACAGCGCCACCTGCTGGATATGGATGTTTGGTCAATATCCCTCCTAACCTGTCCTATCCCTGTACCTGTCTAACTGCTTCTTAGACATTGGGATAGTCCCAGCCACAACTACCTTCTTGCTATATACACCCTCCACCCTTTGTGTGAAAAGGTTACTCCTCAGATTCCTATTAAATCTTTTCCCCTTCACCTTAAACCTATGTCTGGTCTTTGATTCACCTACTCTGGGCAAGAGACTGTGCGCACCTACCCGATGAACTACCGGGGTGGTGCGGCACTACTGGTGCACTACAGGAGGAGACTCCTGCGGCTATTCCCCTCTCCAACTGGTGTACCATTGAGTGGGAAACCAGAGGAAATCAGCAGCAGCCATGTTGGTGGCACCACAACCAGCTCTGATGCACAGCAACGATGGACAAAGTATGGCTGAGCAGTGGCAAGACAGGACTCTTTAGTCAGGGAGCCTGATAGGTGACCACAAGCAAGATACTATGATGGAGTGTTGCCATGTCTGAGAGGGAACAAGATATGGTGACAGAGGAGGGTGAGCAGCCAGAGGTCATAGTTCATAATGCTGGCATTACCTTGCACAAAATGTTATTCCCAGGGTAGCCGGAGACTTGATGTCAAGTATCCCAACAGGCTTTGGGAGTAAGCTGCCAGCTAGAAAGAAACGCTGGGAACAGGAGAAGAAAGAAGCACTGTGATAATGGTCACGTGATGGACATCTGGTGGGAACAGAACTGAATGTAACTTTGTGGCCAGGCAGTATGGCCTTGAGATGATAAGGTGGCTGGGAATGGCCATTTTGCAAAGGAACTGTATGATGAGAATAATGAACTCCCAAGCCTGATAAGGAACGAAGATGCGTTTTGTTTAGACAGCACTTGGATGGGTGACAATTCAAAATGATTCACTTCAGAATTGTGAGAGCCTTGGGTTAGAACAAAGGCTTCCTTTAGGAGATTGAAGGGAAATTAATATAAAAGAAGGGCGGTCCGGCACATCGGCAGCGACAGTTGTTCCCGGGCTGTCGCTGCCAATGAGTCTTTGCTCCTATACTCATCTCCTCTTGTTATGAAGTCCAACATGCCATTCGCTTTCTTCACTGCTTGCTGTACCTGCATGCTTACTTTCAAAGTTCAAAGCTCGGAGAAGACTTCATAACAAGAGGAGTTGAGTATAGGAGCAAATAGGTCCTTCTGCAGTTGTACAGAGCCCTAGTAAGACCACACCTGGAGTATTATGTGCAGTTTTGGTCTCAAATTTTGAGGAAGGACATTCTTGCTATTGAGGGAGTGCAGCGTAGGTTTACAAGGTTAATTACCGGGATGGAGGGACTGTCATATGCTGAGAGAATGGAGCGGCTGGGCTTGTACACTCTGGAATTTAGAAGGATTAGAGGGAATCATATTGAAACATATAAGATTATTAAGGGTTTGAACACGCTGGAGGCGGAAAACATGTTCCCGAAGTTAGGGGAGTCCAGAACCAGGGGCCACAATTTAAGAATAAGGGGTAAGCCATTTAGAATGGAGATGAGGAAACACTTTTTCACACAGAGAGTTGTGAGTCTGTGGAATTCTCTGCCTCAGAGGGTGGTGGAGGCCGGTTCTCTGGATACTTTCAAGAGAGAGCTAGATAGGGCTCTTAAAGATAGTGGTGTCAGGGGATATGGGGAGAAGGCAGGAACGGGGTACTGATTGTAGAGGATCAGCCATGATCACATTGAATGGTGGTGCTGGCTCGAAGGGCCGAATGGCCTACTCCTGCACCTATTGTCTATTGTCTGTTACTCCCCACCAACTGAGTGAACCTGGCCAATTCATCCATATGAGTAATACCTGACACCAAGTCATGAGTTTTATGATTTAGTTTAAGAAGTTTAAGAAGTGATAAGTTGAGATAGTAAAGTAAATGAGAAGTTATTAGAAGTGAATTCTTTGCATGCATGTTCCACATTCAAATTCCACTTTCCAGTTCTCACAAGCGGTAAGTCCCAGGCTGTGGTAGGCCACAAAATGTTGGAGTAATTCAGCGGGATATGCAGCATCTCTGGAGAGAAGGAATGGGTGACGTTTCAGGTCAGGCTGAGAGTCAGGGGAGCGGGCAGTTGCGGACATCCAGCCACCTCCGTCCTTGGACGCCACATCCCTCCCCTCACCCGACCACCTTTGTTCCTGGTTGGTGCGTCTCCCAGCCGACCGTGAGGGTGCGGTGGGCCAGATCCCGGTCCCCTCTCCTCTCCCATCGGCATCGCTCCTGGCTCGTCATCCTTGTCACCGGCTCCATCCCACGAGGATGTTGCCAGGACTCGAGGGCCTGAGCTAGAGGGAGAGGTTGAGCAGGCCAGGACTCTATTCTTCAGGCTGCAGGAGGCTGAGGGGATGATCTTACAGACGTGTACAAAATCATGAAAGGAATAGATACAGTTGATTAAATGCAAAGTCCTTCACGAAGAGCAGGGGAATCAAGAACGAGAGGACATAGGTTTAAGGTGAGAGGGGAAATATTTTTAATAGGAACCTGAGGGAAAACTGTTTTACACAAAGTGTGATGGGTATATGGAACGAGTTTGGAGTATGGAGGTAGTTAAGGCAGGTGCTGTCGTAACATTTAAGAGACATCTGGCTTGTAACTAGGTAGGATAGGTTTGGAGTATGATATGCAAGGCGGGGTGGGACAAGTGTTCATAGGGAATCTTGGTCAGTGTGGGCAGGTTGGGCCGAAGGGCCTGTATGACGTTATGACTCTCGTGCGTATAATAATTGGTCTAGGGTTAGTTTTATTATTGTCATGTATACCGACGTACAATAAAATGTTGTTTTCCAGTTAAACACCATCAGGACCAACTCAATTCAACAGGTAGAGCAAAGGGAAAGATACAGAGTTTGAATAGGAAGATAAGAATAAGGGGTAGGCCATTTAGAACGGAGATGTGGAAAAACCTTTTCACCCAGAGAGTTGTGAATCTGTGGAATTCTCTGCCTCAGAAGGCAGTGGAGGCCAATTCTCTGGATGCTTTCAAGAGAGAATTAGATTGAAATATAGCCGTCAAGAGATATGGGGAGAAGGCAGGAACGGGGTACTGCTTGTGGATGATCAGCCATGATCACCGTGAATGGCGGTGCTGGCTCAAAGGGCTGAATGGCCTACTCCTGCACCTATTGTCTATTGGAACAAATAATTACACATCTAAGAAGCTGGTAAATAAGGGAGGGCTTCGCAGTTTTTAGATCATCGGATGCAGGGTGCAGAAGAAGGATTGGTGGCACCTTATCTGGAAGAGGAACAAGATCCTTGCAGGGAGGTTTACTGGTGTTAAATTGCAATTGGAAGATTTAAATATAATGAGAAAAAGGGTGGTACCCAGAATGATAATGCACAAATTGGGAGTCTGACATGTGTGTAACTTGTACAGGCAAGTCCAAGCAGAGACAATAGGGAAGCACG
Source organism: Leucoraja erinaceus (assembly GCF_028641065.1). Taxonomy (NCBI): domain Eukaryota; kingdom Metazoa; phylum Chordata; class Chondrichthyes; order Rajiformes; family Rajidae; genus Leucoraja; species Leucoraja erinaceus. Next base: position 139,673,142 of record NC_073377.1, on the reverse strand, counting down.
AGAGAGCTGGTAGATTTTAACAGAATTTGCTTATTTGCAAGGAGTCTCACAGGTGAAGTGGATAAGGTGCAACTCTGGATCAGCACATGGTTTAAGATATTGATGCAATGATGGAAGGATAGTTGAGGGAAGAGCAAGGCTGGTAACTCAATGTTCTGGGGTGTAGACAGTGAAGGCATGACAGAGGAAGGTGCTAAAAGGGAATGGGCACTGCAATGCTGATCAGGGAGAGAATTCTGACAGTGCTCAGGAGGGAATATCCTGCTGGGATCAATCATGATGCTCTACGACTTGTTAATAAGAAAGGCATTGTCATGTTTGGGTAACCCAACAGTCAAGCAGAGTTTGAAGAACATATAGTGTAGGAAGGAACTGCAGATGCTGGTGGTGTGCACTGAAGAGAGACACAAAAAGCTGGAGTGAAGGGCCTGTCCCACTGTATGAGGTAATTCAAGAGTTCTCCCGAGTTTCCCCTGATTTGAACTCGGAGAATTACGGTAATAGCCGTTCGTAGGTACTCGGGGCTCTCGTGGACATTTTTCACTGTGCTGAAAAAACTTCACGAGTTACCGCGTTTCCCAAGAACCTGCTGTTAGCATTACGAGCCGCTACGGGACATCCATGAGCTCCGGCGTAGCCGCTACGTACATTCTACCTACTTACCGCGAGTTTGATTTTTTTTAAACTCAGGAGATCTCTTGAATTACCTCGTACAGTGAGACAGGCCCTTAACTTAGCGGAACAGGTAGCATGAGTCTGAAGAAGGACCTCAACCTGAAACGTTACCCAATCCTGCTCTCTGGAGATGCTGCCTGTCCCGCTGAGTTACTCCAGCATTTTGTTTTAGTTTAGTTTAAAGATACAGCACGGAAACAGGCCCTTTGGCCCACCGAGTCTGCACCGATTAACGATCCCCATATGTTCACATTATCCAACACACTCTAGGGACAATTTACATTTATACCAAGCCACTTAACCTACATACCTGTACGTCTTTGGGGTGTGGGAGGAAACCGAAGATCTCGGAGCAAACCCACACAGGTCACAGGGAGAACGTACAAACTCCATACAGACAGCACCCATAGTTGGGATCGAACCCGGGTCTCTGGCACTTCAAGCGCTGTAAGGCAGCAACTCTACCGCTATTCTATTGTGCTACCCCTATCTTTTGTGTCTATCTTTTAAGAACATACAATTTGTGTAGCTAGGTCGCAGAAGGATTTTAAAAGTAATAAGGTTCTAGTAGTGGACAATTTTAACGTTCCTGATCCTGACAGGGATTGCCTTTGTATAAGGGGCTTAGAAGGGTTGGAATTCAGAAATGCATTCACGAGGGTTTTATTGAAGCATTTTGTAGAGAGTCCAAAAAGAGGGTGGATGGGGGGGGGGCTGGGGTAGGTAATCAATGTTATCTTCAGCAGTGAGGATGGGGAAGTGATAAGTAGAAAGCAGGAACTACAAATGCTAGTTTACAAAAAAAGACCCAAAGTGCTGGAGTCACTTAACGGGTGAAGCAGCATCTTTGGTTAATGTGGTTAGGTTATGTTTCAGGTCGGGACTGATTGTGGTGGGGGAGAGGAGGTAAGAATACTGGAAGAGAGGAGGGGCAAGACAGAGCTTAGCAAGTATTAGGGTGAATGCAAATGAGGGTGGTCTTTTGGTACAAGCAGATTGTTGAACAAAGGCCAATGATGGATAGACTTAAGGTGTGAGACAAAAGGATTGAAGAGTTGCCAATTGTGAAGCTAGAGGAAGGAATGAATGTAGGTGGAAGGGAAGGGGGAGGGGAGAAATAGGTGCAGGTCCAGGTGGGGCACAGCGGAGAGAACCAGGGGCCACAGTTTAAGAATAAGGGGTAAGCCATTTAGAACGGAGACGATTAAACACTTTTTCTCACAGAGAGTTGTGTGTCTGTGGAATTCTTTGCCTCAGAGGGCGGTGGAGGCTGGTTCTCTGGATACTTTCAAGAGAAAGGTAGATAGGGCTCTTAAAGATAGCGTGGTCAGGGGATATGGGGAGAAGGCAGAAACGGGGTATTGATTGGGGATGATCAGCCATGATCACATTGTATGGCGGTGCTGGCTCGAAGGGCCATATGGCCTACTCCTGCACCTATTGTCTATTGTCTATTGTCTAGTAGGAGGTGATAGAAAAGGAAATGAGTGGGTGGTGGGTGGGTGGGGTTGGTTATAGCCTAAAATTGGAGAATTCAATGTTCATACCATTGGGTTGTGAATTACCATATAGCTTACAATTGTAAGTGAATGGGCTAATTGAGAGTAGCCAGCATGGCTTCATACAATCCACAGGGTCATGTCTCACTAACGATTGAGTTTTTTGAGGTGACAATGGGAGATTGATGAACGGAGGGATGTAGATGTTGTACGCATGGATTTTAGTGAGGCTTATGATAAGGTCCCTCATGGTAGACTGATCCAGAGGATTAAGGTATGGGATTCAAGATGACCAGGTCGTATAGATACAGAACTGACTTATTCATAGAAGATAGAGGGTTGTGGTGGAAGGTAGATATTCTGGCTGGAGGCCTGTGACCAGTGGAGTTTCACAGGGATCTGTGTTGGGATCTCTGCTGTTGTGATATATATATAAATTACCTCCAGTAAATATAAAAGAAAGTAGACAAAAAATGTTGGAGAAACTCAGCGGGTGAGGCAGCATCTATGGAGAAAAGCAGTAGGCAACGTTTCGGGTCGAGCCCCTTCTTCAGACTGATGTCGGGGGGGGAGGGGTGAGAAAAAGAAAGGAAAAGGCGGAGACAGTCAGCTATGTGGGAGAACTGGGAAGGGGGCAGGGAAGGAAGGAGAAAGCAAGGACTACCTGAAATTAGAGAAGTCGATGTTCGTACTTTAAATATAGATGGTTTGTAGACAACACTAAAATAGGAGGAGTTGCAGACAGTGAGGAAGGCAATCAGATACAGCAGGATATAGACCAGCTGCAGAAAGGGGTGGGAAAATAGCAGATGGAGTTTAATCCAAAGATCCTATAGCGGAGTAAGATAGACCACTCCTGCTAAATGCAATGGGCTGACGTGCAGTACGCAACGGAGCGGAATGTGGGCCTTTTTTTCACCCATTTCAGTAACCCAACCCGACCCGACTCGCAGTGTAATCAACGTTGCGGGGGAACAGTTTGTGTTAATAAATAATAATTCTGAAAACGAGGAGAAAATTTTTACCAAAGAACTTTTATTTTTACGAGGATGTTTCCGTAACCGGCTTCCGTCTCCGCACTAGTATCTTTGCTCCGCTATGGGATCCTTGGTGCAGAGATGGAAGCCGATTACGGAAGTGGGGCCGAAAATTACCCATGAATCTGCCCATGACCGTAATACGTCTTTTTCGTCGAGTGGGCTATCTTGCTTGTTATAAGATCTTTGGTTTAATCCAAGCAAGGTGTTGCACCAAGCAAGTTGTTGCACTTTGGGAGATCGAATTTAAGGAGAAAGCATATAGTTAATGGAAGATCTCTGAGGGCATTGATATACACGAGCATTGATGTACTGCGTCCAAGTTCATAACTCATTAAAGGTTGTAGCACAAGTAGATAGGGTGGTAAAGAAGGCATGTGGTGTGCTTGCCTTAATTGACAGAGACATTTGGAGTATTGCGTGCAATTCTGGTGGGCCCCATTACAGGTAAGATGTGGAGGCTTTGGCAAGGGTACAGAATGCTGCCTGGAATAGATGGTTTCTGCTACAGTGAGAGGTTGGAGTGACTCGGATTATTTTCTCAGGAATGTTGGAGGCTGAGCGGAGAGTTGGTGGAAGTATATGAAATTATGAGGGGCATAGATAGTCAGAACCTTTTTGGTCACATCTTCAAAAAAACTCAAACACTTTGGTGAGACATAATCTTCCATGTACAAACCATGCTGACTATCCCTAAACAGCTCTTATCCATCTACAAGCATGGACAAGCAATTGGTGTCTATCATTTGGAGAAGCGATTAACTTCCTGTAGAGGAACCTAATGAGAACAGTAACCACAGTTCCGTCAGCTTCAATGTTGTCGCGGCAAAACATGAGATTGATCCTCTGAGATAAGACACAAAATGCCGGAGTAACTCAGCGGGACTGGCAGCACCTCTGGAGAGAGGATACAGGTCTGGATCTCTGGTTAGATTGCTTCTCTCCAGGGATGCTGCCTGTCCCGCTGTGTTACTGCAGTATTCTGTGTCTATCTTCAGTGTAAACCAGCATCTGCAGTTCCTTGCTACACGTTGCTCCTCATGCTAGGGGCCTAGACTGGGGAAAGGCAGATTTCTATTGCTTAAGACAGGACCTGGTTGCAGCAGATTGGGAGCAGCTGCCAGTGGGGAAAAGAACATCTGGTAAGTAAGAGGCAATCAAAAGCGTTACAATACGAGTTCAGTTAGCATGTCCCTGTGAGAATAGGAAGAAAAGATGGTTAGTTTAGGGAACCCAGGTTAGGACATTGGAGATTTGATCAGGGAATAGAAGGAAGCACGTGTCGGTACAAAAGATTGCACTGTATAGATTGAGTCCTTTGAGGTTTTATAGAGGATATAGAAATAACTTAAGAAAGAGACTAGGAGTACAAAAAAGATTCATGAAATGACCTTGGCAAATGGATTAAGGAGAATTGTAAAACTTTTTATAGGTATATTACTAGCGAAGGAAGAGTAAGTCCCTTCGGGGACCAAAGGAGTCATCTATTCATGGAGCCAGTGTGTAAATTGTAAATGAACCCTTCTCATCAGTATTCACCAGGGAGAAATGATCTGAGGCTGGACAGTTCAGGTAAGAGTATGCCTAGTGTTAGAAGGAGGAGATGTTTGAAATGGTGAAGTACATTAGGGTGGATAAATATCCAGGGGCCATCGGACCTATCCTAGGATATTAAGAGTCAAGCGTCAAGAGTGTTTTCTTGTCATATGTCCCAGCTAGAACAATGGAATTCTAACTTGCAGCGGCACAACACAATATGTAAACATAGTACACTGTAAACAATATAATAAACGAGAGATAAAAAAGTTCAGAGTGTGAATCTACCCACATACTCACAAATACACATATATATATATATACACACACGCGCATGCACATACATAAAAAACAAACAATAACAGTGCAATGATAACAATAATAGTCTATGTAGTTCAGAGCTTATTTGAAGTTGTAGTGTTTAATAGCCAAATGGCTGTAGGAAAGAAGCTGTTCCTGAACTTGGATGTTACAGTTTTCAGGCTCCTGTACCTTCCTCCCGACGGCAGGGGTGACATGAGTGTGTGGCCAGGGTGGTGTGGGTTTCTGATGATGCTGGCTGCCTTTTTGAGGCATAGGGGGAGATTGATGGGGCTTTGACAGAGATTTTTGCATCTTTATCAGCCATAGTTAAGGGACCAGAAGATCAAAATTCTTAGGGATAATATTGATGTTTTCTTGGAAAGGCAAGGAATGATTAGGAAGAATCAACTTTGTTTTGTTCAGGGGACGTAATGTCTCACAAGTCTGATTGTGTTTTTTGAACATCTAACAGGAAAATTGATGACATATCATGGTAGTTCTATTTGGCTTTTGACACAGTCTTGGCTTGGCCAGAAGGTTAAGGTACAAGGGTTTTGTGGCAAGTTGGGAAATTTGGATAAAATATTGGCTTGGTAACAGGACACAGAGAATAGTGGTGTTTGGACATTTCTCTGACTGCAAATCTTCAGCAAGTGCTGTACAGTGGAAATTGGTGCTAATTGGTGTTGTTTGTAAGATAAATAAATAACTTTAAGTAGTCTGATTAGTAACCCAGGCGCGGCACAACTTCTCACCTCCAACAGCAGCAGAAGCAGGCAAACGATCGCTGAGCTCGGCCTGGGGCTCACGGCCGTTGCGGACCCGGATCCGCCCCCACTCCTACCCCCAGAGCAAGGCCAAGACGATTGGAGATAGACACAAACTGCAGGAGTAACTCAGCGGGACCGGCAGCATCTCTGGAGCGAAGCAATGGGTGGCGTTTCAGGTCAAGACCCAACTTCAGACTGAAGAAGGGTTTCGACCCAAAACATCATCCATTCCTTCTCTCCAAAGATGCTGCCGGTTCCACTGAGTTACTCCTGCATTTTGTGTCCATCTTCAAATGACGTCATGCGCTCCAGATGGCTGTGCGGACGCATGATGATGCGTGCGACTGTCGTGCGTCCGTCACTACCGGCCTGTCGCATAAATGATGGCCCAAGTGGGACAGGCCCTTAAGTTTGCGGATGACATAAAAAATTGACGAGCTCAATTATTGATATATAGAAACATAGAAATATAGAAACATAGAAAATAGGTGCAGGAGTAGGCCATTCGGCCCTTCGAGCCTGCACCGCCATTCAATATGATCATGGCTGATCATCCAACTCAGTATCCTGTACCTGCCTTCTCTCCATACCCCCTGATCCCTTTAGCCACAAGGGCCACATCTAACTCCCTCTTAAATATAGCCAATGAACTGGCCTCAACTACCTTCTGTGGCAGAGAATTCCAGAGATTCACCACTCTCTGTGTGAAAAATGTTTTCCTCATCTCGGTCCTAAAAGATTTCCCCCTTATCCTTAAACTGTGACCCCTTGTTCTGGACTTCCCCAACATCAGGAACAATCTTCCTGCATCTAGCCTGTCCAACCCCTTAAGAATTTTGTACGTTTCTATAAGATCCCACCTCAATCTTCTAAATTCTAGCGAGTACAAGCCGAGTCTATCCAGTCTTTCTTCATATGAAAGTCCTGACATCTCAGGAATCAGTCTGGTGAACCTTCTCTGTACTCCCTCTATGGCAAGAATGTCTTTCCTCAGATTACATAGCAAAGAAGATTGTTTAAGTAGATCAGATGGAAAAAATGGGCAGACCACTGGCAGATGGAATTTAATTTCTACTCGTATGAAATGAAGTATTTTGAATGGTCAAATTCTGGTACCAAATACATAGTAATTGGCAGGGATCTTAGGAGTGTTGATATACAGAGAGACCTTGGGGTGCAAATCCATAGCTCGGTGAAAGTGGAACGTGGATGGATTGGGTAGGGAGAAGGAGCATTTGCCATGCTTGCCTTCATGGGCAGAGGAATTTGCTGTAAGAATTAGGACATCATGCTGCAATTTTACAGAACATTGGCTGGAGTGCATTTGGAGCATTGAGCACAGATCTAGTCGCTACACTACAGGAAGGATGTGGTAGCAATAAGGGAGCACAGAAGAATTTCATTAGGGCATTGCATTGCTGTGGTTATAAACAGTGATTGGATTGCACAACTTTATTCTCAGTGGAATGTGTAGGAGTCTGATGTGTGACCTTATGACAGTTTATAAAATGACTAATGGGATTTGATTTGGGATAGATAATCATTTTCTCAGGGTGGGGGAACACAATGGGAGTGCCTTGTCCAAAGTATTGCTGTGGTTCAAGAAGCTGCCTTGTAAACAACTTTCTCAAGGACAATTAGAAATGCTTGACCTTCTTTTATAATATTAGGGATGAAAAAATAAATATTTTTGAATTTATCCGATTTAATTTTCCATTTCTTTTCATGCATGGGTATTTTCAGATTAAGATAACATTTCACCAAATGCTAAGTGCCAAATTAAAAGTAACATTTGCAGATGATTAGCAGCTAGCCTCATGTTGTTTGCATTAATTTCAATAATGTCATTAACCTTTTCACATACATATAAGGAAGCTCTTTAGTTATAAGCATCAATCATTCAACATTTAGTTAACATTGCAAATAAATGCTTGATATCGTGTACTGTGCTTCTCCAGTAACATTGCACTAAACACAGTTATTTAAAACAATGATAAAACTTGCACTGCAGTTTTGATGCACAATTCAAATTATGTGTTTGGGTCCCATGTATGTTATTTAATTGTAAACATAGAACAAAAAAATTTGTCCTCAATAGTCAGAGAACATTTTAACTGTTTAGAAATGTGTAAGAAGGAACTGCAGATGCTGGTTTAAACTGAAGATAGACACAAAAAGCTGGAGTAACTCAGCGGGACAGGCAGCACCTCTGGAGAGAAGGAATGGGCGACGTTTCGGGTTGAGACTGAAGAAGGGTCTCGACCCCATTCCTTCTCTCCAGAGATGCTACCTGTCCCACTGAGTTACTCCAGCTTTTTGTGCCTATTAACTGTTTAGAAATGTCTGGATCAACAATTCCAGTACTCCACGTTTAATTAACATACTTTGGGGAAAGCAAATTGCCAATTAGCAAAGCATGAAGTTACCGAAAATATTAGTTAATCCTGTTCAATTTCACATAATGCTTACCAAACTGGTTTAAACGTTTTAATAAAATGTGTACACTTTGGAAATGTGACTGATTTATAGGACTGTTGGGATTTTTATATAAATGGTTAAATGGTGTCACATCAGGTCTAAACTCCGCTCATATATGTCATCCCTCCTTGTCTTGCTGCAAAACAGACCAAAATAACTCCACTGGAATAATTAGCCAAGCGTGTGCTGAGGTCCTAGCATGGAGCCACTATTATGGTTACCAGCTTGACGAAAATGAAGGCAAAACTTTTTCTGACAAAGAACAGATGTCAACAAGATATATTAAATATAGATAAACTAGCAAGTGTGCCTTAAAGACCACTGCCCAGTGGCTCTGACAACAACCACACTTTGGGAGACTGGTCGTTAGCACATCAACTCTAGCGTTGCAGACAATCTAGATCCACTGCAAATCACTTACCACATCAACAATTCAGTGGCAGTTGCCATTTCCTTGACCTGACACTCATCCCCGAATAGTTAGACAACAAGGACACAGATGCCAGACTCCAGTGACTACAGCTCTGCTTCAACGCATTCATTCCAACCAAAGTCATCTCCACATTTCTGGATAGACACAAAATGCTGGAGTAACTCAGCAGGACAGGCAGCATCTCTGGAGAGAAGGTATGGGTGACGTTTCGGATTGAGACCCTTCTTCAGACTGAATGGGTGACGTTTCGGGTCGAGACCCGTCTCGTCACCACCTACTCCTGGACCCAGGTACAAAATCTAATGGGGCATGGATAAAGTGAAGGCGCACATATTTTTTCCAGGGTAGAGGATTCTAAACTATGCATAGGCTTGAGATAAAAGGTGAGAGATTTAAGAGGGACCTCTGGGGGCAACTTTTCCACTCAGAGGGTAATCATCTGGATTGAGTTGGCAGAGGAAGCTACAGAAGCAGATAAGAGTTTCAAACAATATTTGCAGGGAAGTATGAATAGGAAAGGAACAGCTTTTTCCCCACAGCCATCGGATTATTTAAACACAACATCAAATAAGCTCTGAGCTCTGAACTGCAAAAGACTATATTATTATTTATTATTTGCACTATATTTGTTATTTATTGAACTTTTTCTTTTTTTCTCTCCATTATATACAATGTTTACATATTTACATATTCTGTTGTGCTGCAGTAAGTAAGAATGTTATTGTCCCGTCCTGGACATATGACAATAAAACACTCTTGACTCTTGGCTTAGAAGGATGCGGGGCAAATGTAGGCATATGGGCCAAGCATCTAAAGCTGACTTGGTCGGCATGGGCAAGGGCCCGTTTCCATGCTGTAAATCTCCTTGACTATGACACGAACAGGTCAAAACGCTAAAGCCCGACGTTAGAGGGCAAGAGGTACAAAATAATGACCAGGTGAGTTAATGTAACTGGAAAACCACGGGGGCGAGTAAAACTGCAGAGGATGGCATCTGAAACAAAAAAAGCAAAAATGCCAGAAAATCTCAGGCTGTTGACGTGCGCAATCTAATCGTGTTTTAAATATGTCAGGAGCAGCAACAGCCTCAAGGCGATGGGAAGGTACTCTATTCCGAGCTAATAGTTCGGGGGCGCTTGTAGCAACATTTAGGAGCTGCATCGTGTGCTTCGGACATGCAGGGCTAGGCTGCTGGAAAACAAGACGGATAAACACTGAGTCTTTCAATGGGTATGAACAGCAGGCGCTGCATCATGTTCGGGACGTTATGGGAGCTAGGAAAATGTCGTCAAATAACCAAGTTTTAAAAGCAAAAATTGATTTTAATTTTAATACACGTTTTTGATTTTGATAAATCAGTTAATTTCCTTCTCCTTTGAAAAAAACGGATCTGGATTGGTGTGCAAGCGGGAATCGATGCTAGAATATTGCCGAGTTGGGTACAACGACCGCCGCTTTGTATACAACATAAACAATGGAATTCACCATTCGGGGAAGTTCTGCCCCAAGCTGCAGACAAAGCGAGTGTACAGGATACCCCTGTGTGTGCTTGCCCACATTCTCTAATGGCCCGCGTTTGTTGTCAATGCTGAAGTTTCTGTTGACTTCGCCACTGCTCCGAAGTGAGAGACAGTCTGTAAAGGCAGTAGGTACTTTCTCTAACTTCTCCAGAAGCCATTTTAAAAGTGCGCGCTACTTAAAACTTAAACTAAACCTTTGACAATAACAATAGTATTTACAAGTACGAGCCTCGGTCTATTGTAGGGTTAGTTGTGGATTTCATTTGCACTGGGTAGAAAGTTAACTGTATTAAACTCTTACTTCAATCACCAATCTAAATCATCGAGATTGTGGATTTAAAAACTGAACTTTGCTAGAATAAATATGATAGAATCACATGTGCATGAAGGAACTGCAGATGCTGGTTTACACCGAAGATAGACACAAAATGCTGGAGTAACTCAGCAGGACAGGCAGCATCTCTGGAGGAAAGGAATGGGTGATGTTTCGGGTCGAGACCCTTCTTCAAACAGCGACATAATCAGATTTATGATCAAATGTTTAACGTATTTAGAAATATTAAGATAAAAGGAGCTTTAGAAACCTAATCAGAAATGCTCGCTCGGAAGGGTGAATGTTACCTTGTCAGTCTGAATGCTCATTGCAATGCCGTATCTACAGTGGGTAACAAAGTGTTCACAGTTATTCCACAACAGGCTGTACTCTGTGCTTCCCACCAGCTTCTCGGCTCTTCTGGCAACCTCTTCGTTGGGAAGTGCTGGCTTCTTGCACACCAGCCTGTCCATGTGGTTGACGAGGATGCAAGCTCCGTACGCAAAGTCGTCTACCGTGTCCACCCTGATGCTGGCGTTCTTGGAGATGACGCCCAGAATGAGCCGCTGGTTTGTCACCACGTCCTGGATCAGCTTGTGGTCTTCGGTGAACACGGGCAGGATGTCGGGCATGAGATGAGCGACTTGCCCGTCTCCCAGGTAGATGCCGTAGTGGGTAAACAGTGTCCGCGGCACCTCCAGGAGATCCCCCCTTTTAAGCGACCACGTCTCGCAGTAGTTTGCGTTGCTGTCCGCCTCCGAGGCCATTCCGCGTGTGATTGTTGTTGGGATTGAGGTTGTCCCCTGGGCTCCGGCCGCCTTGCAAGCCTCGACCTTCATTCTCATCCATCAGCGGCTGCTCAGCGTCTATTCATAGTCCCGGGAAACCGCACCACAATCTCACGCCCATTGGGCGGCGATGCAATGTCCTCGCCACCATTGGTGGATGCTCGTACTCAAGGAGCTGTGGTTGTGGTTAGAAACAGAACCAGTCCCCATTCTAGACATGGTCCCAGCACCCAGCACAGTCCCCAGCACCCAGTCCCCAGCACCCAGTCCCCAGCACCCTACACCCAGTCCCCAGCACCCAGCACCCAGCACCCAGTCCCCAGTCCCCAGTCCCCAGCACCCAGTCCCCAGCACCCAGTCCCCAGCACCCAGTCCCCAGCACCCAGCACCCAGTCACCAGCACCCAGCACCCAGTCCCCAGCACCCTGCACCCAGTCCCCAACACCCAGCACCCAGTCCCCAGCACCCTGCACCCAGTCCCCAGCACCCAGTCCCCAGCACCCAGTCCCCAGCACCCTGCACCCAGCACCCCAGTCCCCAGCACCCAGTCCCCAGCACCCAGTCCCCAGCACCCAGTCCCCAGCACCCAGTCCCCAGCACCCAGTCCCCAGCACCCAGTCCCCAGCACCCAGTCCCCAGCACCCAGTCCCCAGCACCCAGCACCCAGTCCCAGCACCCAGCACCCAGTCCCCCAGCACCCAGCACCCAGCACCCAGTCCCCAGCACCCAGCACCCAGCACCCAGTCCCAGCACCAGCACCCAGTCCCCAGCACCCACCCAGTCCCCAGCACCCAGTCCCCAGCACCCTGCACCCAGTCCCCAGCACCCAGCACCCAGTCCCCAGCACCCTGCACCCAGTCCCCAACACCCAGTCCCCAGCCAGTCCCCAGCACCCAGTCCCCAGCACCCAGTCCCCAGCACCCAGTCCCCAGCACCCAGCACCCAGCCCCAGCACCCAGTCCCCAGCACCCCAGTCCCCAACACCCAGTCCCCAGCACCCAGTCCTCAGCACCCAGTCCCCAGCACCCAGTCACCCAGCACCCAGCACCCAGTCCTCAGCACCCAGTCCCCAGCACCCAGTCCCCAGCACCCAGTCCCCAGCACCCAGTCCCCAGCACCCAGTCAGACCCAGCACCCCAGCACCCAGTCCCCAGCACCCAGTCCCCAGCACCCAGTCCCCAGCACCCAGTCCCCAGCACCCAGCACCCAGTCCCCAGCACCCAGTCCCCAGCACCCAGCACCCAGTCCCTCAGCACCCAGTCCCCAGCACCCAGGCCCCAGCACCCAGTCACCAGCACCCAGCACCCAGTCCCCAGCACCCAGCACCCAGTCCCCAGCACCCCACCCAGTCCCCAGCACCCAGCCCCAGTCCCCAGCACCCTGCACCCAGTCCCCAACACCCAGCACCCAGTCCCCAGCACCCTGCACCCAGTCCCCAGCACCCAGTCCCCAGCACCCTGTCCCCAGCACCCTGCACCCAGTCCCCAGCACCCAGTCCCCAGCACCCAGTCCCCATAACCCAACAGCACCCAGTCCCCCAGTCCCCAGCACCCAGTCCCCAGCACCCAGTCCCCAGCACCCCAGTCCCCAGCACCCACCCCAGCCCCCAGCACCCAGTCCCCAGCACCCAGCACCCAGTCCCCAGCACCCAGTCCCCAGCACCCAGTCCCCAGCACCCCACACCCAGTCCCCAGCACCCAGCACCCAGCAACCCTGCACCCAGTCACCAGCACCCTGCACCCAGCACCCAGTCCCCAGCACCCTGCACCCAGTCCCCAGCACCCAGCACCCAGTCCCCAGCACCCAGTCCCCAGCACCCACCCAGTCCCCAGCACCCAGTCCTCAGCACCCAGTCCTCAGCACCCAGTCCCCAACACCCAGTCCTCAGCACCCAGTCCCCCCAGCACCCAGTCCCCAGCACCCAGTCCCCAGCACCCAGTCCCCAGCACCCAGTCCCCAGCCCCCAGCACCCAGCCCCCAGCACCCAGTCCCCAGCACCCAGTCCCCAGCACCCAGTCCCCAACACCCAGCACCCAGTCCCCAGCACCCAGTCCCCAACACCCAGTCCTCAGCACCCAGTCCCAGCACCCAGTCCCCAGCACACCAGCACCCAGTCCCCAGCACCCAGTCCCCAGCACCCAGCACCCAGTCCCCAGCACCCCGTCCCCAGCACCCAGGCCCCAGCACCCAGTCCCCAGCACCCAGGCCCCAGCACCCAGTCCCCAGCACCCAGTCCTCAGCACCCAGCATCCAGGCCCAGCACCCCCAGTCCCCAGCACCCAGTCCCCAGCACCCCAGGCCCCAGCACCCAGTCCCCAGCACCCAGTCCCCAGCACCCAGTCCTCAGCACCCAAACCAGACCAGCCCTCGCCCCCGACTTGAATTGGACCCAGATCAGACCTTGGACCCAGATCAGACCTGACCCCAGACCCCTGTCCCCATCACCCAGTCCAGACCAGGACCCAGACCACACCACCCAGACCTGGACCCAGTCCCCGTGACTCACTCCCAGTCCCTATCTCCCAGTCCCCACCATCCAGACTCAAACCCAGACCTGGACCAGACCCGACACAACCCAGATCTGGACCTTGATCCAGCCCCACCACTCAGATCGAGACATTGCCGTGCAGATTCAGATCTAGACTCAGAAGCAGACCCCCTCACCCAGTTGCTCCCCCCCCCCCCCCCCCCCTCTGCCGACCGACCCCGCACTAAGCCCCTCGCCCAATTTCATACTAACCCGATCCCACCCCGGCATACACACCCAGATCCCCAAACGGACTAACCAAACCCAATAGCCCTCACCCAGACAGCCAGAACCACACTGGGTTACACAGAAAAGTCCATCCCACAGCTGGTTCCAGCATCTATGACCGAAAAATCAACCCGGGCCGATACACTTCTTCAGTTCTAATCGGGGGCGTGGTTGTTGCTGACAAGCCAGGGACCTTGCAAGTCCACAGGCTGGATTCAAAGATGACACGCTGGGGAAGGGGAGGAGACAAGGACGCGCATTGGAGGCCCATGTTCATGCCCCCGGGGTATACAAACGGAATATAGGTGCTGTTCCTCCAATTTCGCAGATGGAGCAGACTCTCCGAGAGGTCGGAGGCAGTGTGAGGGGGAGTTGAAGTACAGCCCGGGAATGTAGGAAGGAACTGCAGACCGAGCGGAGGTTTCGGCGAAACCGAAAACCTAGACACAATAGATCTGCTGGCATCTAGAGCCGGAAGAGCGATGAGGTGTGAGATCGGTAATATCCTGCCAATCTATATACTGATTGGGTCCTTGAACGGAGTCGCACTAATGAAACATTATAATCTCTTGCGATCGCAAGGGATTTTGATTCTCAGGGGTGGATCAAGATGGAAGGGAAGAATACAAGGGATATGGAGGGAGCGGTCTTTGCAATTCTCAATGGGGGGAGATGGGAGATGTGGCGAGTAGTAACATTGGAGGTGGCCACGGAGGATTATTTTTTGTATGTACCCCCCCCCCCCCCCCTGTCCTACGACCGAAACCTGTGTGGACATTTAAAAACACAGCGTGGTGCTGCTGAATAACCTTGCGGCGGGTCAAAGACAGCATCCGAGACATCGCGAATTGGAGGCCCACGGATATACAATTATATACGTTTCGGCAGATAGCAACTCTCCGATACAGTGTCGGTACATCCGAAATGTAGGAAGGAACTGCAGATGCTGGTTTAAACCGAAAATAGACACAACATGCTCAATGCAAGCCTAAAGAGCGGATGTACTGTGTCGAAATATCCTGCCAATCTATATACTGATTCCCCATTTGCACTAATGAAACATTATAACCTCTTCGATCTTAGATTTTGATTCTCAGATCAAGATGCCAGCATATAAAGGATACGCAATTCTCCAAGGCTGGGGTTAGGAAAGTAACCATGGCCACGGTCCCCGCCCCCCCCCCCCCGTCTCCTGTGTGGACATTTAAAAACACAACGTGCTGGAATAACTCGGCGGGTCAGACAGCATCCGTGGAGGGTACGGACAGACGACGTTTCGGGTCAAGACCATTCTTCAGACCGAGGACAGAATAAGACGAGTTGCATCAGTACATAACACGAGGCAACTTTCCTCATGGTAGCTAACGATGAGTAATTCACTGGAAAAAGGCAACACATATACACAGCGTTAACCTCTTAAAGAGGGAGTCAGTGAAGTGAACTGGTGGAATATTTCGACGAGGAAAATTGTAACCAAATTTCCACGTCAGCCATGTAGCGATGGCCCGGTTTGAGGGGGCGTCTCCATTCTGGTTGTTTGCGATGTTTTGCCAATATACCCAACATTTACTGATGCACCACGTACAACCTGCAGCGATGCCAAATAGACACAAAATGCCAGAGTAACTCAGCGGGCCAGGCAGCATCTCTGGAGAGAAGGTATAGATAACGTTTCGGGTCCCGGCCTTCTTCAGACCCATATGTGTGGGTATCCCCGTTACTTTTCTCTCATTTGCGTTATTTATAGGTGCGCATACTGTTATACAGGGACGCATACTATTATTGAATATCAACCATGTACATGAATATGGACGAGGTAATATCACATTGAATAACAAATTAACTTTTGTCTGAAGAAAGGTCTCGACCCGAACCGTCACCCATTTCTTCTCTCCAAAGATGCTGCCTGTCCCGCTGAGTTACCCCAGCACGTTGTGTCTATCTTCGGTGTAACCTTTGGAAAACACGGATAGGTGACGTATCGCGTTGGCACCCTTCTTCAGTCTGAAGGATCCCGACCCGAAACGTTACAGATCAATGTTCTTCAGCGATGCTAACCGACCCGCTGATTTACTCCAGCATTTTATATCTTTTTTTTTGTAAAGCAGCATCTGCAGTTCCTTGTATCCATAAATTAACGTTTGTTTGACTCGCTGCTAGATCAACGTGTAGGAAATATTGGATGTCTTCTGATTGCTAGAAACAGTTTAAGGATATGTTACAATAAATACATTATCCTTGTAAGTAATTAATTATTGGTGTTAATTGTATCTTCACATTCAAACTGAGCACAGTTTCTAATGCAGTGATTCCCAACCTGGGGCCATATTTCATGGCAAATTTCAGGGGGAGCACAGAACATTTTGGGGATTTAGGGGGCCACAGGTTCAATGAATGGGGTCACAGAGCTACTAAATTGCCTCCTAAATTTCAGTTCAAATAAATTTAAATCTATGTAGTTGAAATATTTTTGATGTTTGTGGAATAGAATAAAATAGAATATATGTGCAATTAATAGACACTGATATTTTTATGGAAGGTATTATAATATTGAAGTACTTTATTCCGCTAATAATGTCGGTGGGGGGGGGGGGGGGGCACCGAATAATTAAAAGATCCCAAGGGGGCCATGAGCTAAAAAAAAGGTTGGGAACCACTGGTCTAATGGATGGCGAGCACAAGGCGGCTGCGTTACGCATTTGCCCACAGCGCTCCCCGATCTCTGTGATCATTGATTAAACAGATAATCCCAACATAAAACCACAATTTATAATACACCCGAGCCAATTTTAGTGTTTGAGCTGTTCTATCAAGAAACACCCGTGCCTCGGTAGACGTGACAATAAACCAAACTAAATTAAACAAGAGTTTTCCATTTCCAATTTCAGTATCAAGCTTCCAAGGAATGTCTTAAATTAAATGTCGATTGACCAAGTCACCGCTTCTGTTCCGTCAGGCAGCTGTCTGTATAGGGGTTAGATTAAGGAATAATTGGGTGAATTTTGCTTTGCATTCAACCAGAGAAGTTATACACGTTATTAAACATGAACACAACAATAGCGTGTTTTATTAATATATTTAGCATGCATTTAAAAAAATACGCGTTTGCCATTTGTAGGTTGGAGTACGACGAAATTAATGTTAAATACGTGCATTTTGTCCCACATCCCAAACCCTCCCACTTTATCATCTAGGATGGATAGATATGTTTGCTTGCTTGACTCAAGTGATTAATTAAAATGCTTAGAATTAACTGGCAGGCGATAAGCGACCATTTCCTACATTAAAAGATTGATCTTTCTAGTTGGACAAACCACAAATACGAATTCGTCAGATTTGACAGCTACAAGAAGCAAGAGAACGAGAAAGAGCGCCTTTTTTTGTGTTTAGCCTTTCGTAATTCATCATGCAAATGCAGAATTCTTAAACAAGGTCCACAAAGGAGAGGACACATTTAATCCGACAATGGCTCACAGCTTGTAACCAACATTCTTCAGCAAAGCGGCTAATTGACTTGTGACCCACTACGGCCCTGGGTCTCCCGATTTCTTCTGTTTAGTGTAATGATGGATGTCATGGCATTAATCTTACGTGGAGAGAGAGAGAGAGAGGGAAAAAATGATAGCTCCGATCTTTTCTCATCGCTCGCAGCCTTAGCTGGAGCTTTGCATATTACACGCTGCCAAGAATTTGTGCTATTCACCATTGTGTTCCTTCGAAAAGCTTCAGTGGCTCGTTCCCACCGTCTTTATCGTTGTCTGAGCTCTGGGCGCTAACAGACCTCAGCAAGGTCCTCAGGACTGGGGAATGCGGGTTTGGGTAATATAAAAGTGGTTAATTACAGTTTCGAGGTATATTTCTTGCCCGCTAAAGACCTGCATTCCAATGTAACGAATCATTTGAATTGGCAATTCAGCCAGCAACATTTGCATAGGGCAAGGTCCGGTTACAAATCTTTTGACTCACATATAGCCCCCCCCCCCCCCCCCCCCCCCCCCCCCCCCCCCCCCCCCCCCCCCCCCGGGGCAATTTTACTTCGATTGTTATTCGTATGGAATACACATTGTGCGGCTGACAGCGTGTTGCTAATATGTTCCTCTTTGTCGATTGCACAGATTACTCCATTAAAGCGAGGTTGGAAACATATCTGATATCGAGAGAATCACTTGAAATCATTTATCCTTAGATATTCTAATTGGATTATTTTATTCCAATTAAAGTGGAATACGCCTCGCAGTAGGGACTCTTTCTAAACTCGCACGGGAGCGAAACTTTTATTTCCACGGCGGAGAAAGCTCCAGATAATGAGAAAATAATCTTAGCGAGTCCGTTTCAACCGGCGAAAACAGTTGATCGACGAATTATGTTCCAAAATGCTGCGAAAAGATAAGATCCACAGCATGGCGATAATCCATCTCGTGGTAAAAAGGGAAATATTGATGGAGATAGACACACACAAAAAAGTGTCTATCTTCGCTTTAAACCAGCATCAACCAGCAGTTCTTTCCTGCACATAGATGCATGTGTAGCATCAGTAAAATTCAAGACAAAGTGTTTAAGAAGGAACTGCAGATGCTGGAGAATCGAAGGTTACACAAAAAAGCTGGAGAAACTCAGCGGGTGCAGCAGCATCTATGGAGCGAAGGAAATAGGCAACGTTTCGGGCCGAAACCCTTCTTCAGACGTCTGAAGAAGGGTTTCGGCCCGAAACGTTGCCTATTTCCTTCGCTCCATAGATGCTGCTGCACCCGCTGAGTTTCTCCAGCTTTTTTGTGTAAAATTCAAGACAAAGGTTGTGTGTGGAGTGGGGATAAGAATGGCAGTAATTGTCGATGGAGGGTGGGTGGGGGGTAGTATGTGTAGGAAGGAACTGCAGCTGCTGGTTTAAACCGAAGATAGACACAAAAATCTGGAGTTACTCAGCGGGACAGTCGGCATCTCTGGAGAGAAGGAATGGGTGACATTTCGGGTCTGAAGAAGGGTCTCGATCCGAACCGTCACCCATTCCTTCTCTCCAGAGACGCAGCATGTCCCGCTGAGTTACTCCAGCATTTAGTGTCTATCTCCGGCTAAATTAAGTTCCCTATCAACGCACTTTACTGCAATGGACCAAGATTAAACATTATTGAAATAAAGTGATTCATTCGGAAGCGACGGGCCTTATGTTTTGCACCTGTAGCATTACCCCCCCCCCCCCCCCCCCCCCCCCCCCCCCCCCCCCCCCCCCCCCCCCCCCAGGCAACGTCTTCCTATCTTAAGATGAATTTAATTTTAAAAACATAAAATGTTTACATTTCAAACCGCTCTGAGGATGTATGAAGTATCTGACGATGCCGGAACCATGGAAATAAAAATTGTGCGGGTCAGGCAACATATGTCAGAAAAGTAAACATTTCCCAGTTAGCCTTTTATCATTGCAGATGGAAGCATTCGCTGTTTGCTCTACGCAGAGTAGCTTTTTAGGTCCTAGATTGTGACGCTTTAGGCTGATACGAACGAGCCCAAGCAAGGCAATGGACATATTGACTTCTCTAACTTCAAGGAACCCTTGCTTTCCCTCTCTCTCCCCCCACCCTAGTTCCCTGTCTAGTTGTATCGTCCTCTTGATTAAAATGTTACTGATTGTACGCCTTCTCGTCACCTTCCCCTCAGCTAGCCATGCACCCACTCTATATATTTTTTTTTGCATCATCTGCTTTGATCTGTCATTTTCACACCTTACCCTTCCATATCTCTATGTCTTCCTCTCCCCTGAAACGTCACCAATTCCTTCTCTCCAGAGATGCTGCCTGTCCCGCTGAGTTACTCCAGCATTTTGTGTCTATCTTCGATTTAAACCAGCATCTGCAGTTTGGGTTTTATTAAACCTGGGGTTATTGCCATGATGTACATTTACTACCTGTCGAATCTCACTTTTCCTAACCCATCTTTCAACATTTTCCGCTGGACCATGTAAACGTAGCTTGTTTGCACTTGCATCATTTGGACTCTTGAAAGCTCCCATCTGTTTTCTGGCTGCCTTTTAATTTGGAAAGATGTTTTCTTGCGCTCTGTTTTTGACAGGCACTAGAACATAGAACAGTTCAGCACAAGAGCAGGACCTTTAGCCGATAATGTCAGTGCCGAACAAGATGCTAAGACCAGACAATATGTGTAGGGTGTGTATCATGTGTATGTGATGATGTGTATCACCACGTAGCCCTTGCTTTCCCTCTCTCTCTCTCCATCCCCTCCCCTTCCCAGTTCTCCTATCAGTCTTTTACTGTCTCCGATCACATTTTATCTCTGTACCAAAGATCCTATAGCGGATATTTGCTCTGTACCGCTCACTCTCCTGACCACTCTCGACCCGAAACGTCACCTATTCCTTCTCTCGAGATGCTGCCTGTCCCGCTGAGTTACTCCAGCATTTTGTGTCTATCTATGATGCCAAGACCATCTCGCATCTATCCGCACACAATCCATAACCCTCAATTCCCTGCACATTCATACGCCTGTACAAAGTCTCTTAAAATGCGCTATCGTATCTAAATTGGTTTTTAAAATGGCAAATAATTAAAAAAATAACGAGGTACACGTTTTACATTACGCGTTTAGCTACTAGTTTGTCCTTCGTGTTATTTTTCCGTTTTTACTTCAAGGACGCTATCAAGAGTTTCAAGTCTTAATATCGTTGCCACTTCTCAGCTGGATTTGGACGGCACGGTCTTGAGTACAGGCAATCTGTCCAGGGTTGATGGATTCACCAATTATACCGGGTCAACTGCACTGATGACAATGTTCTAGAGGGGGAAAAAGCCAATTTTCCTCGCGTAGGTGTTCCATAATTTTAGTCAGAAGGAACTGCAGATGCTGGTTTATACCGTAGATACAAACAAAACTGGAGTAACTCAGCGGGACAGGCAGAATCTCTAGACAGAAGGAATGGGTGACGTTTCGGGTCGAGACTATTCTTCAGACTGAGGGTCGGGGGAAGGAACCGAGAGATACAGACGGAGATGTAGAGAGACATAGAACAAATTAATAAAAGATATGCAATAAAAGTAACGATGATAAAGGGAACAGATAAAAGGATGAAAGAATCGAGGACCAGAGGACATAAGTTTAAGGTGAAAGGGAAAATATTTAGTAGGATCTGAGGAGTAACTTTTTCACAAATGGTGGTGGGTGTATGGAACGAGTTGCCAGGGGAGGTAGTTGAGGCAGGGATTAGTCCAACGTTTAGGACACAGTTAGACAGGTACATGGATAGGACAAGTTTGGAGGGATATGGACCAACGCAGCCGGTGGGACTAGTGTAGCCGGGACATATTGGCGGTGTGGGCAAGTTGGCCTGAAGGGCCTTTTCCCACACTGTATCACTCTATGATCCTAGGCCATTGTTAGCTGTGGGCTAGGTGAGATTTATTTGAGATCTTAGATGATCGTCCATGCAGTTCTATGCTCCGTATAACTATGTGTAGGAAGGAACCGAAGATGCAGCTTGGAAGAGCCTCGACACGAAACGTCGCCCATTCCTTCTCTCCAGAGATGCTGCCTGTCCCGCTGAGCGACTCCAGCATTTGTGTCTATCTTCGGTGTAAACCAGCATCTGCAGTTCCTTCCTAGACACCGCAGAATTCACCAATTCGTAAGACG
Organism: Leucoraja erinaceus; assembly: GCF_028641065.1. Lineage (NCBI taxonomy): Eukaryota > Metazoa > Chordata > Chondrichthyes > Rajiformes > Rajidae > Leucoraja > Leucoraja erinaceus. The sequence goes on along the minus strand of NC_073377.1, from coordinate 139,651,397 downwards.
AGCTCACATTTTAAATGAGCAACCGACTTAGCATCAATGTGCATCTGTGGAAATATTTCTAACATTCTGAGTTGAGTCCTCAAAAACCTCACTCGGACTTGCAACTAAAAATATTTACCTTGAAAGAAAATTTGAGGGGCAGTTACAGTATTGGGTGAACATTTCCTTCAAAAATGAATAATTTGTTTCTGATTAAATTTGTGTCACATGGAATATGTCACAGGCAGGCTATTGGCTATTAGAATGGCGAGCCATGTATTTAGACCGAATTAGTTTAATGATACTCCATCTTTTGTGAGGTTTATTTAATACTCTTGATATACACAAAGCGCAATAAGCATACCAGAGTACGTGGAATTAAGCAAAAAATATTTAAAGAAAGAACTGCGGTGGCGCGGTAGAGTTACTGCCCAACAGCGCCAGAGACCCGGGTTCAATCCAGACTACGGGTGCTGTCTGTATGGAGTTTGCAAGTTCCCCCCGTGGTGGGTTTTCTCCGGGTGCCCCGGTTTCCTCCCACACTCCAAAGACGCAGACATTTTTTAGGATAATGGGCTTCTTTCAAATTATAAATTGTCCCAAGTGTGTGTAGTAGGATAGTGTTAATGTGTGGGGATTGCCAGACATCGCGGACTCGGTGGGCCGAAGGGCCTGTTTCCGCGCTGTATCTCTAAACTAAACTACACCTATGAAATAGATCAACCTTTAACAAACGCGAATATTGTTATTGATTATATACGTGGACGAGTGACTGAATGCATGTAGATGTTGCAGGGAGCGAGGGACGAGAGGTCGAAAAAGCATGTTCTCACAAAAAGGAGTGGGCCGTTTAGGACTGTGGTCAGAAGCAATTCTTCTGAGGGAAGGTTGTGAATCTTTGGAATTCTTTGTCGACCCAAGTCTGCGGATGTCGGGAAATTAAATATTCACAAGGTTGCGATTGAAAGCGCGTGTGAATGCAGGGATGTGAGATCCGTGGTGTTTGAGACTGGAGGCGTCAGAGTACTAGGCAGGTTCGCCAGGCCTACACTTGCGTCTGTTTCTTTGCTTCTCAGAAATTTACTTTAAAACAAATAAATCAGCATTGAATGTGTGATGGGCATCGCTTGGCGAATCTACTAGACACATAATCAGATTAGACCGTCAACGTGATTTGCACTGAAATCAACATCGTGCGATCGAAAACTTCAGACATCATTCCACGAAGGAAAGGTCGGTAAAATATTCACCAGCTATGGTTAACGAAAAAGAAAGGATTTGTTCGCATTACGTTTAGATTTAACGAATCCGTGTTAATATTTGTGGGGGAAGGAACTCCAGATGCCGGTTTACACCGAAGATAGACACAGAATGCTGGAGTAACTCAGCGGGACAGGCAGCATCTCTGGAGTGAAGGAATGAGGGACAGTTCTGAAGAAGGGTCTCGACCAGAAACGTCACCCTCATTCCTTCTCTCCAGAGATGCTGCCAGTCCCGCTGAGTTACTCCAGCATTCAAGTCAGTGGAGACGTAATTTGATGGATATCTGTAAAGTGTGGCTGTAGGCCCCAGAAATATCGTTTCCCGGCCATCGCCTCCCGTGATATCGAGACGGGCAATATTGAATTCAACACCGTGGTAGAATTTACGGCTTCATGGCCCCGGGTGGAGAGAGGACACTACGGCGCGACTCGTTCAATGTACCTATGGCCTCCGAGAATGCCAGAAGGTTTTTGTTTTCGCACAGTACCTGTTTTGTATATATTTGTTTAATACTGAATAAAGTTTATTTTGTTTAAAAAAAAAATAAAATAAAAAAGAATGTGCTACTTCATTTGAGATTCAACTGCCTTGCAAAGGGCAAGTCCTCTTAAGTTTTCTAAACATGCCCACGATAAGAGGACGTGGGTTTAAAGTGAAGGGAAGATTTATTTCCCCAACCGCTGAGATGGTTAAAATCTGGAACACACTGCCCAGACTGCTGGGAATAGGTGATCTCATATTGACATAATTAGATGAATATTTGAAGCAAGGAAGACTGATTTACAATAAAACCATGCAGATATGCATGGAGGTCTTCGACCTGAAACGGTAAGAGCTTTATGTTTATCTCAGCAGATGCTCCCGGTCTGCCGAGTGTTTCTATGTTTCTGTTGAATAATATAAATGGCACTTGATGGCCAGCGCCGACGCAGTAATCCGCAGGGTCTGTTTTCATGCTGTATGACTATGTGGAACTTTACAACAAAGCTATATCGTAAATACTAATGAGTAAATTGATACCTTTTGAATTGCTTTCAAATTGTATTTTATCGTATGACCAGGATGAAACGACCTGACGCCCAATTCAGGACGTTATCTAAATGCTTCGCTGCCCACGCCCAATGGCCTGTTTCCTTTATCATCGTTACTTTTTTGCATATCTTTCATTCATTTGTTCTATATCTCTCTATATCACCCTGTATATTTCTCGTTTCCCATTCCCCTGACTCTAGTCTGAAGAAGGGTTTCGACCCACAACACCACCCACTCATCCCTTCTCTCCAGCGATGCTGCCTGCCCCGCTGAGTTACTCCAGCGTCTTGTGTATATCTTCGGTTTAAACTAGCATCTGCAGTTCCTTCCTACACGTTGAGCTGTTATAACCCCCGACAGGAAATGCACATCTGTTACTTTAATGATGCCATTAGCAGCCTCTGTCTCCACGAATAGTTGGTGTCTGTTTAATTCCGGCACTTCACATCTGTGGATTAAAATAATGAGCTACATCTGACATGCACTGCTGGTGTAAAGGTCAGACACAGGAAGTACACGGGCCACAGCACGCTTTCCCCGTTTAAGCAGGCTTACAAATTGTAACACAAGTATACATAAGGCATTTAAAGATCGCGGCAAAATAAATTAATTGTACAATCGTAACATTTGATTTACATAAATTATCACACATTACTCTGTTAAAGAAAGTGATTTATTACTAAATTAAAATTAAAATACAAAATACTTGTGTTATAACTGCAGGGTGAACTTAATTAAACACGAACTCGCTATTATCCATTGACACCGTTAAACCCACAACGCGTTTCACTACTTCACAAAGTCGAGGAACCCTATCGACGCGAGTTTTAACTTCGTCCCTCTTTCCCCCAGATACTACGCGACCTGCTGAGTGTTGGCACCATTTTTTGCTTTTTATTTACTATCTCAGTGCAGTCTCTGTTGTAAAACAAGTTGGAATCCGGAGTACAAGATAAACTGTCGGAGAAACTAAGCGGGTCAAGCAGCATCATTGAAGGCAAAGGGAAGGTCTGTGTTTCCAAACTCCGAATATGTCTCTTGCTCTCCACAGATGCTGCTTAGCCACTGAGTTCCTCCAGCAGTTTATATATATATATATATATATATATATATATATTTTATATTTACTCGTAAAGTCATTGGAATGAGAACATGGTAAAATGGATAAAAATAGCAATGGAAAATTCCGAAGTTAGGAGAGACTGCAGATGCTGGAATCTTGAGCAAAACACAAAGTGCTGGAGTAACTCCATGGGTCAGGCAGCGTCTGTCAGGCGACGTATCAGGTCGGGGCTTCTTCAAACTGAATTTAAAATAAAATCAACTTGTTTTAGTTTACTACGTCGAAATTATTAATAGTTTAAGTACAAGGGGTAGGTCATTTAAGACTGAGATGAGGAAACACTTTTTTCACCCAGAGAGTTGTGAATCTGTGGAATTCTCTGCCACGGAAGGCAGTGGAGGCCATTTCAATGGATGTTTTCAAGAGTGAGTTAGAATTAGCTGCTGGGACTAACGCAATCAATGGATATGGAGACGAGGCAGGAACGGGGTACTGATTTTAGATGATTAGCCATGATCATTTCGAATGGCGGTGCTGGCTCCAAGGGCCGAATGGCCTACTCCTGCACCTATTTTTCTGTGTTTCTATATGGCGTGCATTTGTTACTGTGTAAAAAGGCATCACAGCAGAGGCATCGACATCATGTGCTTGTGCAGGCATGCAGCACATGATCCCCAAACTCTCGGCCTTCCGCACGTCTCCTCTACTCATCCACAAGCGCCTTTAGATCAGGGAGATTCCTCAATTGAAAGTCCAACAACATCTGTCCATACGCTTTACCCTGTAAAATAATACTTCGTGTCATTTTTTGTGGGTTCCTTTGCAACCGCTGTGTTCAAAATGAACATTCGGGCAGCGGTGTGCTCGACAGAGAGCCCGTGACCAGTCAACACAGTACGACGACATTTCACACCGCGACCATTCTGTTTAGTGTTGGGTTTAGAGATACATCGCGGAAACAGGCCCTTCGGCCCACCGAGTCCGCGCCGACCAGCGATCTCCGCACACTAACACTATCCTACACCCACAAGGGACAATTTGCACTTATACCAAGCCAATTAAGCTACAAACCTGTACGTCTTTGGAGTGCGGGAGGAAACCGAAGATCTCGGCGAAAACCACGTAGGTCACGGGGAGAACGTGCAAACTCCGTACAGACAGCACCGTAGTGGAATCCCCGGGTCTCTGGCGCTGCAAGGTCTGCACCGCTGCGCCACCGTGCTGCCCCAAAACCAGTGGCAGGTGATAGGAATCTCGGGGGGTGACTTTTTCCACACAAAGGGTGGTGGGTGTAAGGAACAAGCTGCCAGAGGAGGTAGTTGAGGCTGGGACTATCCCACCATTTAAGAAACAGGAACATGGATAGAACAGGTTTGGAGGGATATGGGCCAAAGGCGGGCAGGTGGGACCAGTGTAGCTGGGGCATGTTGGCCGGTGTGGGCAAGTTGGGCCGAAGGGCCTGTTTCCACAGGACTCAGGTTTTACAAAGAGGATGGATGACAAGCTGGCAGTGAGCGCCTTTGAGCGCTAATAAACTGCCGAACTCCTTTAGGAAAACGTAACAAATTCGGCTCACAATACGGCTCACAATACAATTCAACAGTATTGGCAAAGACCTTTCCAGCAATTCTGCCCAGTCGTTGAGCAGTATCGGGTTGGAAAAGCATTAGTGCTACAATAATGTGTGCTTATCAAAATAAAATTGCCTGCTCAAATGACAATAACAAGCAGTCGGCCCGGAACGTCGCCTATTTTCTTCGCTCCATTGATGCTGCTGCACCCGCTGAGTTTCTCCAGCAATTTTGTGTACCTTCAATCTTCCAGCATCTGCAGTTCCTTCTTGAACACTTTGTCTACTCCACTGCGATATCTCCTCAAGGTATGCCTACTTTGAAGAAGTTCTCCTCCTCTCTCCGGAGACAGTTTCACAACCTCCTCTCTAACTGCACACCCTCCTCCCCTTCCTTAACCTTCGAGCTGTCTCCTCCCATCCCCCCCCCCCCCCCCCCCCCTCGGGCTCCTCCTCCTCCCCTTTTTCATTCCTTCTCTCCTCCCACCCCCCCATCAGGCTGAAGAAGGGTTTCGGCCCGAAACGTCGCCTATTTTCTTCGCTCCATAGATGCTGCTGCACCTGCTGAGTTTCTCCAGCAGCAATTTTGTGTGCCTTGGAAGCCTAACCTCCTTAGTCAAACCACACGTCAAAAACATTGGCGTGATATTTGACTCCGCATTAAGGTTTGACAAGCAAGTCAACTCTGTGGTAAAAGCTGGTTTCTTCCAGCTTCCTACAATAGCTGAAATCAAATCTTTCCTCAAATTCGACGACCTTGAAAAGATCATCCACGCATTCATCTTTTCCCGCCTTGACTACTGCAACTCCCTATACACTGGCATCAGCCCATCCATCATCCCTGTCCCGCCTGCAATTGGTCCAAAACGCCGCAGTGACACTTCTGACGGGTACCCGTAAAAGGGACCACATCACCCCGATCCTGGCCTCTCTCCACTGGCTCCCAGTACGGTATAGAATCAACTTCAAGCTCCTCTTATACATTTACAAAGCCCTTAACGGGCTTTCCCCACCTTATATCAAAAATCTTTTAACCAACCATTCTACCTCCAGGTCCCTCAGGTCGGACGACTTGGGGCTACTGATTATCCCGTGGTCTAGGTTTAAGCTCAGGGACGACTGTGCTTTTGCGGTTGCAGCACCTAAACTGTGGAATAGCATCCCGCTCCTCATCAGAACTGCCCCCACCATCGACTCAAAATCCATTTCTACTCCCTAGCGTTTTTGAGCCCCTCTGAGGGGGCGCTGTAAACAGTTTATGTATGTATTGTTGGGTCTGCCCCACCGTTGTATGTATCAAATTACTCTGATGTGAAGCACTTTGGTCAACGTGAGTTGTTTTTAAACATGCTATACAAATACATTGATTATTATTATTATTATAAGCATGGAAACGGTTTCATACCTGCGGGTCAATCCTCAAAGATGCAACACCCCCGCCGCCCAAAGAATTTCTCAGCACAAAATTTAATCCCTGGATCCCCGGAAGGTCAAACCTGAGAACAAAGCTAAATGCTGAAACAAGCCAAATGCATGAATACACGTTAAAACGTTTACTGTAAGTTACTTCAATAAGGTTCTGACATCAAGCTGAGCATGGCTGAACATGTTTAGGTAGTGGGTTGACGTGGCATTTAATCGTCCAGGTCCCCATGCACAGACACATTTATTTCCAAGTGTTGCAACCAAAACATCTTTCCCAGAATGTGACGCACATGTTTCCCAGAATCACATGTTGTCTATTCAGCATCTTCCGCTTAGCTTGATTCCCACAAAAAGACAGGTGGGCAGATTTTAATCGCAGGTGGTACACTTTCAGAATGGACTACGTCCTAAGGCTACGGGTTTTCTGTTTTGGGTGTATTCAGAGTTGAGCTTGATCGACGTTGGCCCAGGGTGTGGAAATTAACTGGAACATGAAGCCGAGGTGCAGCTGGATCACATAGATAGTAGTGGGGAGCAGGGAGGCCACGCCTTATAGCTCCAGCCACTGTGAGGAATCAAACCTTGTCTGCGTGGAGTTTGAACATTTTCCTTGCGACCATACAGATTTTTGCGGCATGCACCGGTTTCCTCCCATATCCCAAACATAGAAAATAGGTGCAGGAGTAGGCCATTCGGCCCTTCGAGCCAGCTCCGCCATTCAATATGATCATGGCTGATCATCCACAATTAGTACACTGTCCCTGTCCCAAAGATGTGTGGATAGGTAGGCTGATTGGCCACATTTCCCTATTCAGCTAGTGAGTGGTAATGTATGGGGGAGTTCATAGGAACATGATGGGAATAAAATGTGCTTCATAGACCATCCAGAACTTTGGTTGGATTTGGTCCAGCTGGGTCTCCATCTTAGGAATGACAGAAGAGACACTGGAGTGAATGAATATTATTCCTGCTAGCAACACCATTGTTCCCAGGCATGTGAAGCCAACACTTCAGCTATTGCTTTCAGACTGGCTCAGCAGAATATCAACACAAGAGCTGTCAACTTTGCTGAGCTGTCAGCTCTGTCAAGAGCTGATCACTATTAGGGCCAGAGACCTGGGTTCGATCCTGACCTCGGCTGCTGTATTTGCATATTTAAGTTTGCATGTTCTCCCTGCGACCGTGTGGGTTTCCCCCGGGTGCTTTGGTTTCCTCCCACATCTCAAAGGCGTGCCGGCTCGTAGGTTAAATGACTTATGTAATGTGTCGGGAGTGGATGTAAAAGTGGACTAACAGGAACTAGTGTGAATGGGTGATCAATGGGCAGCGCAGTCTCGGTGGGCCGAAGGGTTTGTTTGCACGCTATATCTCTAAACTCTACAGTAAATATATGCTGCACAATGCTTTGTGCTTTAAGTAAATGTATTCAGACACATTTACAGTATATGCTTCACAGACCCTGTGAAAATGCTGTTGAGTTGAATTTAATATTATGCATGAAAATGCAATGTTCTCCTTGCATTTGTTTAATTTCACCGTGTGCTGAATTTAGCATAAGTGAGGCTCGGCTGGGATACTTGTTGCTTGATAAGACACAAAAAGGCTGGAGTAACTCAGCGGGACAGACAGCACCTTTGGACAAAAGAATAGGTGACGTTTCGGCTCAAGACCCTTCTTCAGACCTCCTTCCGAAGAAGGGTCTTGACCTGTAATGTCACCCATTCTTTCTCTCCAGAAATGCTGTCTGTCCCGCTGAGTTACTCCAACTCTTTATGTGCATCTTCGGTTTAAACCAGCATCTGCAGTTCCTTCTTACGCTACTTGTGGCTTGATTTGGCCTCAACTGGGAGTTTGCACAAAGAAATGCTGGAAAATCCATAATTAAGATTTTAGGGAGAAGAGAGGGGCGGCTTTAATTGTAGAAGATCTTTGCAACTTCAGGGTTGCTATGCATTTCCAATTAGCTTACCACAACAAGATTCCCAAAAGATATTTGATAAGTTGCCTCAAAACAATTTGGTACCAAGGTTGTAACCTGAAGAATAATAAGGGCTGCAGCACCTTGGATAGTGTCTAAATAATAGGAATAAGAATGGAAGGTAGATAAAAAATGCTGGAGAAACTCAGCGGGTGAGGCAGCATCTATGGAGCGAAGGAATAGGTGATGTTTCTGGTCGAGGAGCTTCTTCAGACTGATGTGGGGGAGGTGGGGGCGGGAAGAAGCGTAGAGTTGGAGGGAAGGGCAGTGAGGGAGGAGGTTGTTAAACTGTCTTCGGAGGGAGGAGCAGAACTTCTTCAAAGTAGGCATACCTTGAGGAGATTTCACAGTGGAGTGGAATGGAAGTATTTTTCACACTGGAGGGAACTGCACAACAGAGCTCCTGAGGATATGGAACTAGAATTTTTCTTAATATTTATGATTAGACAAGGCTGGCTCGGGGGGTGGGGGGTGCTATTAGTGCTGTTGCCTCACTGCTGCTGGTGCTGTCTGTGCGGAGTTTGCATGTTCTCCTGCATCTATAATGTGAATTCCACCCAGGGATTGGTTTTCCTCCCACATCCTTCACACAAGGGTGTATGGAACAAGCTGCCAGGGGAGGGAGTTGAGGCTGGGACTATCCCAACGTTTAAGAAACGGTTGTCTAGGTACATGGATAAGACAGGTTTGGAGGGATATGGACCAAACGCAGGCAGGTTGGACTAGTGTAGCTGGGACTTGTTGGTCGATGTGGTTAAGTTGGGCCGAAGAGCCTGTCTCCACACTGTATCACTCTACGACTCTAACTCAACCACACACTGCTAACTTAATTGGGAGATGAGCAAAGGTGAAACAGGACTGGTGGGATTGCTCTGCAGAGAGCCAGCTTGGATTCATAGACCAAATATCCTCCCTCTGTGTCATTATATGCAAATTAATAAAAACCTGCTCTTGCATGTTTACGTGGCATAACTCGTTGGTGTAATTAACTACAGGAAGGATAAGGATGTTGAATCAAAAAATGTTAAATCAGTTTCTCTATGTACAACCTGCTTGAATGTTGTCAGCTTTTGCAGTTTTTATTTCAGATTTGCAGCAGTTTTTTGATCGTGGACAGACAGGTAGAATAGATGTTTGCATTGCAAATTAAATCTAATGCCGAAAAAGCGGGAAATTATATTTAGGTGAGATGAATAAGAGGAGGATTTAAAAGGGGGGAGGCAGGTGGGCCAACTATAGATGGGGCATCTTGGTCAGCATGGGCAAGTTGGTGGTGAAGGGCCTGTTTCCATGCTGAACGACTATAACTCTAGGTCAGGTCCCACCTGTGGGCATAGAAGCAGAGTTGATATTTTAGACTGAAGATCTTTCATCAGGAGTAGGCAACTCAGTACCTTAAACCTGCTGACACTTGGTAGAAACAAGGAACTGCAGATGCTGGTTAATTCACAAATAGACACAAACTTCTGCAGTAACTCAGCAGACCAGGCACCATCTCTGGAAAACATGGACAGGCGACGTTTCAAGTTGAGACCCTTCCGAATCGTCTTGACCCGAAACGTCGCATGTCCATGTCCTCCAGAAATGCTGTTGACCTGCTGAGTTACTCCAGCACTTTGCTTCTTTCCCTTCTGCTCTGACACTTGTTCACATCATCTTATTCATATTCTGCTGGTCAAGAACCCTCTCAATGTCTATCATGCCAGCCCGTGGACATCAATGTAAGATTTCCCCACGGCTGCACCCAATTTCTCTAGCTGCTTTATCATTGACCTTCCTCAGATCGTAAGGTTGGTTATGGGAATCTTCACTGGTGATTACACAATATTCAATTCTAATGCAATTCCTCAGTAAAATAAGACAGTCTGTGGTTACATCCAGCATGACCTAGACAATATTCAGGTATGGGCTGATTAGTGTAAAGTTGTCAGAAGGCTCAGTGGAAAGGCTCACCGAGAAGTACTGAAGAAAACCCAAAATCCAAACTAAAATGGAACCGAAAGAGATAGATCTGGAACCGACAGAACTCGGAACTGCTATCGAACCAACAGAATGCAGAACTGATTAGGTGACACCCAATTGGTGATGATCTCAGGTATTTATACCCAGAGATAGATTACAAGAGCAGATTAAATGCAGGTTTAACTACTAATAGCTCAGGAGAGGAGTGTGGAAGGCGTGCTCAAGTGTCTGGAGGCATGACAAGTGTGACAGGAGCCCCCTTCCCACGGACACCTCCTGGCATCCTCTTTGGCTGGTCCGGATACTGCTGATGAGTAGTAGAAGTCACGGATTAGGGAGGGGTCCAGGATGTCACGGGCAGGAATCCAGCTCCTCTCCTCTGGACCGTAGCCCTCCCAGACAACCAGGTACTGGATCCCTCTGCCACGCCGCCGGGATTTCAGCGGTTATTTCATGGTGTACACCGGACCACCGTCAATGATGAGGAGTGGCGGAGGTTGCAGAGGAGCGGGGGACAGGGAGCTGGAGGACAATCCCGGGATACGTGGAAGGTGGGGTGAATCCGCATAGACCGGGGCAGTCTAAGGCGGAGAGCATGTTAACTAAGGCGGAGTTAATGATCTTGAGAATCGAGAATGGGCCACTAAACCGGGAGGCCAATTTACGGGACTCAACGCGGAAGCCGAGATCTTGGGTGGACAGCCATACCCTTTGACCAGGGTGATAGGGAGGGGCAGGGGTTCGGTGACGATCTGCCTGTTGTCTGTACCTGGAAGTGGTGCAGAGCACGGCAGAACGGGCCTCCTTCCAGGTCCGAAGACTGCGGCATTGGGCAGAGGGAACGGAGACGTCCTCCTCTTGGTCTGGGAACAGAGGTGGCTGATAACCAAGGGAGTAGTGGAATGGCGACAGACCGGTGGCAGAACTGGGCAGAGAATTGTGGGCATATTCGATCCATACTAATTTGCTAGACTGGCAGGCTTGGTGGACACCAGACAACATAGGGTGGGCTCCAGGTCCTGGTTGGCTCTCTCCAACTGACCATTAGATTGTGGATAGAACCCAGAAGAGAGGCTGGCGGAGGAGCCAACCAGGGAGCAGAAAGCCTTCCAAAATTGTGAGGTGAACTGCGGACTCCTGTCAGAGACGATGTCTCGAGGGAAACCATGGAGTCTGATGACTTGGTTTATGATGAGGTGAGCGAGTTCTACACAAGATGGGAGCTTAGAAAGAGGAAGGAAATGAGCAGCCTTGGAGAAACGGTCCACAATGGTGAGAATAACCATATTACCCTTGGACGGAGGCAAACCAGTGATGAAGTCCAGGGCGATGTGGGACCAGGGACGGTGGGGAACAGGCAGGGGATGAAGGAGACCAGAGGGAGGCTGGTGGTACGTCTTATTCTGTGCACAGGCAGAGCAGGCGGAGACGAAAGACCGGGTGTCTGCCTCCACGGTGGGCCACCAGAACCGCTGGCACAGCAGGTAGAGGGTGCAGCCGATGCCAGGACTACAGGCGAGATTAGAGGAATCGGCCTACCAGAGCACTTCAGAGCGGGCAGAGACTGGGACAAATAACTTATTGGGGGGGTCCAGAACCAGGATCGGGTGATGACGCTGGGCATTGCGAACTGTGGTCTCGATCTCCCAGGTGATGGAGCTCACCAGGCAGGTGGGATGCAGAATGGGTTTGTGGGAATGGTTGTCCTGGTCGGAAAGGAACTGGCGGGAGTCGGGCTTGACATTCTAGGACCTAGGACGGTACGACAAGGTGAAGTTAAACCGGGTAAAACAGGGCCCACCGGGCTTGATGGAGTTGAGCCGCTTCACCGAATGCCAGGAAGGACAACGTGGACTGGTGGAGCTCACACTACTCTGCCTTGACGAACAGCTAGTTCTCCCATAGCCACTGCAGGACGAGACGGACATGGGCGGCTATGTTCCGATGCAGAGTAGACGAGGATGTCATCCAGATACACGGACAAACCGGTTCAGCATCATTGACCAGAGCCTGGAAGACAGCCAGGCGTTGGTCAGGCCGAAGGGCATGGTGGGTTGAAGGCTGTCTTTCACTCATCTCCTTTCTTGATGCAAACCAAATGGTCGGCATTGCGTAGATCTAGCTTGGTAAACATGGTGGCATGTTGCAGGCAGCTGAAGACAGAGGAGATGAGTGGCATGGGGTAATGGTTTTCGACAGTGATGTCATTCAGGCCTTCATAGTCAATGCAAGGGCGAAGGTCGCCATCCTTCTTACTCACAAAGTAAAATCCTGCCCCGGCGGGAGAGGAGGATGGAGGAATTAAACCAGCGGCCAGAGACTCCGAAATGTATCTCTCCATGGTGTTGATCTCAGGAGCAGAGAGGGAGTACAGACGACCAACCGTGGGTTGGAGAAGTACCGGATAATAAGTCAATGGCATAATCATAAGGGCGGTGAGGAGGTAAAGAGGTGGCTCGGGACTTGCAGAAAACCTCTTTCAGGTCATGAAACTCGGATTGTACTTTGGACAGGTCAGGATTGTCACTCAGAGCAACAGACACAGAGGTGAGGGGAAGACAAGCAGACCGAAGACAATTAACGTGACAATGCTCCCCCAAGTGGAGATCTTGCCAGTGGACTAGTCTACGGTGGGGTTGTGAGTAGTCAGCCAAGGCCGACCCAGAACGACAGGGACAAGAGGTGAGTTTAGCAGAAGCAACTGAATTCTCTCCCTGTGGCTCCCATTAACACAAAGTTATAGAGGGAGAGTAGAGAGTGAAGCCATACCAATTATTCTTCCATCAACTGCACTGGCTTTACGGGGCACTTCGACTTTAACGGTGGGAATCAGAACTTTTCGAGCAACAGTGACATCAATGAAGCTATCATCTGCCCTGAGTCAATCAGAGCATTGTTTCAATAGCGTGTCTCCAAAGCGTACCGTAATCGCAGTGTGTCTGGTGGAAATAGGAGGGGAATAAACCGTGCTTACCCTTAATCCCTCTCTAGGTGGGGAGCGGTGGCTTTTACCAGGCAAGCAGCGATGAAGTGTCCAGGACTTCCACAGTCGAGACAACGCCTCTCCCGTATGCGTCTCTGGCAGTTGACCTCGCTTAGCTTGGTGCGGCCTATCTGTATAGGCTCCCCTCCACTGGGTCAGGACCGGGATGCGTGGGGTTTCTTCCTCCCGAGGGAAGCGAGACAATCGGCACACCATGAAGAGAGGGGTGTGATGGGTAATGGCCCTGTCCCACAGTACGTTCATTCCAAGAACTCGTGGTAAGCACGGAGAATGAACGCAGCGGGTACGTCGGTGCTCGGGGACTTCTCTTAGTGGCTCGTAACGCTAACAGCAGGTACTCAGGAAGACTCGCTAACGGCAGGTAAGCTCGGGAAGACTTGTGAAGATTTTTCATCATGTTGAAAAATGTCCACGAGAGCCCCGAGTACAGACGAGCGGCCATTAGCATAAATCTCCGAGTTCGAATCAGGGCAAACTCGGGAGAGCTCTTGGAATGAACTCGTACCATGGGACAGGGCTTTAAGGACACTATTTGAGAGCTGCTGATAGCTTGTCTCACTTTCGCTCTCAGAGCAGGTTATTGATCCAGATGGTTAAATCAATCAGCGCGCCCAGATCCGAGGGAAGGTCCAGAGAGGCCAACTCATCCTTCAGATTCTCTTTGAGGCCATGGATGAAGATACTGAGCAGAGCAGTATCGCACCAACCACTCTCTAAAGCAGTGGTTTGAAAATCAATAGCGTAAACAGCAACAGGGCGTACCCCCTGGCAGAGATGCAGCATCCTCTGGGCTACTCTCTTCCGACCAAAGGGTGGTCGAAAATCTTTCTCAGCTCTGCCGAAAAACGGGCAAAGTCCTGGCAGGTTAAGCTGTCTCTCCCAGGCTGTTGTACCCCAGGCTGAAGCACGTCCTGACAGCAGGGAGACAGCATAGGCTACTTTGGAGCTTTCAGCGCAGAAGTAGGACGGTTGTAGCTCAAAAACCAAAGCGCACTGGGATAGGAATAACCTGCAGGTAGAAGGATCGCCATGGTACCTCTCTAGGGTGGGAAGAACTGGTTCCAGACTGGGCTGGAAACGGCTGGAAGTAGACGGAGGCAGAGAAGCATCAGCGGAGATGGGAGGAATTGGCGAGGTGTACCAAAACCTGGTTGACACTGGTTGCTAACTGCTCGACGGTATATGTAAGTCAGTCTATTCGACCAGTACGTTGGTCTATTCGAACCTCATGGGTGCCGAGAGTGGAGCCTTGGTGTTGAACAGCCTTGTAAAGATGAGCCAATATCTTCTCAGTCCTGGAACTGGATGCATCCAAACTCTGGTCGAGCTGACCAGGATTGCCTGCCAAGTCCATATTGGCCGACTAATCCGTCAGAAGGCTCAGAGATGGAAAGGACTCGAATGCAGGCTGGAACTGGGGGACGACATCCAAACTCTGGCTCGAGCTGACGACAGGATTGCCGGTTCAAATCCCGCTTCCATATTGGTCCGACTTCACCCACCTTTGTCAGAAGGCTCAGAGATGGAAAGGACTCGAATGCAGGCTCACCGAGAAGTACTGAAGAAAACCTAAACTCAAACTCAAATGGAACCGAAAGATATAAACCTGGAACCGACACAACTCAGAACTGCTATTGAACCAACAGAACGCAAAACTGATTAGTCGGCACTCAATTGGTGATGATCTCAGGTATTTATACCAAGTGATAGATTAGAGGAGCAGATTAAATGCAGGAGTAACTCTACATAGCTCAGTGGAGGAGTGTGGAGGGCTTGCTCAAGTGTCTGGAGGCGTGGCCATTGTGACAGATCGATGCTATACAAGATAGTGACAGAAACTAATATCTATGCTATACAAATGCTTGGATTATTTTCACGACAGCAACCCAAACCAGCTACATTCAATGGAAAGTGCCACAAGATTCAGCTCCACCTGTACTTCCAGAACTTGGGATTCATAATTTCAGTGAGTGAAGGAATTTTAAGGGTTTGAGTGGTTGGTTTCTTGTGAGGATGTAGTTAAGTTTCATAGTCAGCATTTATATTCTGTGGATCAGTTCATGGAGCTATCTGGTGCACTAGCCTAATCCTATCTCAGCAACAGAACATTATAGCCCTTCGTCTTGCACTTGGGGATCATGACAGAAGCCTCCTCGTGGCGATCCCTGGAAGCGACGACACGATGCACTCTGTGACGCGTCGGGCGACAATTCTGTCAACGTGTTGGACGACGACAGAAGCCAACAGCGAGTGACATCATCTGACACACCAGCGAACAAACGAACATCTTGCACTACCATGCATTTGTTTTATAATATGTTTTGCACTAACAAAGTCATAGTAATGCAGCATTTATGTTTTATGCCTTGTTCTAATTTACCAGCCTGTGATGCTGCTATGAGCATGATTTTCATTGTAGCTGTACTTCACCGTTCTTGTTTATTCTATTGTTTACAGTGTACTATGTTTACATATTCTGTTGTGCTGCAGCAAGTAAGAATTCCATTGTTCTCTCTGGGACACATGACAATAAAACACTCTTGACTCTTGCGTGTATGATCTGACTTGATTTGACGAGCTGCTTTACAGTTGGCAGTCCTGCAAAATGTTGGGCAATTGCAAGGATGATTGCACAATAACTAAAACTTGACAGTCGCTATCCTGAGGACCTATTTGTTTCTTTAGAATGTTGCTCAACTTGGGAGGGTTAGTTAATTCAGCGTGAGTAGAATGAAGCCCGGGTTGACAGATTTCTGCGCCTGCAGTGGATGAAGCTCAGGATTTTAGTGAATGGGTAATTAGGTGCAGCAGAGGAAAGGAATGCAAGCTGGCATTCTATTACGACTTAAGAGTTAATTTAATAATGGAGGCATGATCGGACACTTCAGACTCATGAAATGCGCATCCTGGAACATGTGGGCACTATGGGACCATCCTGTAGAAAGGAAAGGCAACTTAAATGAGGCATTCACAATTAATGCAGCAGAAAATCTAGAGCATGGAAACAGGCCCTTTGGTCCAACTTCGTCAAGAGTGTTTTATTGTCATGTGTCCCAGATAGAACAATGAAATTCTTACTTGCAGCAGCACAACAGAATATGTAAACATAATACGCTGTAAACAATATAATAAATGCCCATGCTGACCAGGATGCCCCATCGACACTAGTCCCACCTGCCCGCGTTTGGCCCATATCCCTCTAAACCTTTCCTATCCACGTATCTATCCAAATATCTTTTAAATGCTGTTATAGTACCTCCTCAGGAGGCTCGTTCGTTTCATATACCCCACCCTCGATGTGAAAAAGTTTCTCCTCAGGTTTCTATTAATTTTTTCCCCTCTCACCTTGCACTTATGTTCTCTGGTCCTAGATTCACCAACTCTGGGTAAAAGACTGTGCATTTACCCTGTACAGTGCCGTCCATGTTTGGGACAAAGACCCATCATTTATTTATTTGCCTCTGTACTCCACAATTTGAGATTTGTAATAGAAAAAATTACGTGGTTAAAGTGCACATTGTCAGATTTTATTAAAGGGTATTTTTATACATTTTGGTTTCACCATGTAGAAATTACATCAGTGTTTAAACACCCCCATTTCAGAGCACCATAGTGTATGGGACACAGCAGTCATGTAAATGAAAGTAGTCATGTTTAGTATTTTGTTGCATATCCTTTGCATGCAATGACTGCTTGAAGTCTGCGATTCATGGACATCACCAGTTGCTGGGTGTCTTCTCTGGTGATGCTCTGCCAGGCCTGTATTACAGCCATTTTTAGCTTATGTTTGTTTTGGGGGCTAGTCCCCTTCAGTTTTCTCTTCAGCATATAAAAGGCATGCTCAATTGGGTTCAGATCGGGTGATTGACTTGGCCACTCAAGAATTTACCATTTTTTAGCTGAAAAACTCATTTGTTGCTTTAGCTTTGGGATCATTGTCTTGCTGTGGAATGAACCACCAGCCAATGAGTTTTGAGGCATTTGTTTGAACTTGAGCAGATAGGATGTGTCTATACACTTCAGAATTCATTATGCTACTACCATCAGCAGTTGTATCATCAATGACGATAAGTGAGCCAGTACCTTCAGTACCTACATGCCCAGGCCATAACACCCCCCCACCACCATGTTTCATTGATGAGGTTGTATGCTTTGGATCTTGGGCAGTTCCTTCTCTCCTCCATCACTCTGAAGTTAATCTTCGTCTCATCTGCCCACAAGACCTTTTTCCAGAACTGTTGTTGCTCTTTTAAGTGCTCTTGGCAAACTGTAACCCGGCCATCCTGTTTTTGCGGCTAACCAGTGGTTTGCATCTATTCAATTCAATTCAATTCAATTCAATTCAACTTTATTGTCATTGCACAAATACAAGTATAGGTACAACGAGATGCAGTTTAGAGTCTGGTCATAGTCATAGTGCAAGATAGTAGAAGTAAAAATAAAAATACAAAGTTGGCATACAATAAAAGTAAAAAAAAAGACTTTGTGTAGCATGGAGGCAAATGTAGATCCAAAGTGGCAAGAGGGTGGTGCAACATCTACTGCTACTGCCTCACACCTCCAAGGAGCAGGGTTTTGATCGTAACCTTGGTGTTGTCTATATGGACATTGCAAGATTTCTCCATGACTTTCCTCCAGTTACTCTATTTTGCTCACACATCCCAAAGATGTGTTGTGAGGGTAGACAACAAATGCTGGAGTAACTCCACAGGCAACATCTCTGGAGAGAAAGAATTGGTGACATTTCGGGTCGAGACCCTTCCTCAGACATGTGAGGTTATTGACCACCTCTGATTGTGGGTTATTTAGAAAAAGATTCAAATCATGAGCATGTGTGAGGAAGAATATTGTAGAGATATAGGGAAATAAGGAGGGGGAGGGGGGGGGACTAATGGGAATTTTCCCTAGAGAGGCATTAGGCACTGAAGGACCTACTGGTCTCTTTCTGTGTTGTTATGTGCATAAGATTAGTACACATGCAGGCCCCTACCACACTCTGTGTAAAATATTTGCACTGCACACTCCATTCAACTTTTCACCTTTCATCTTATGGCTATGTCCTCTATCTAGTGTTGGACACTGCATAAAAGGTTCTGATTGTCTGCTCTATCTATGTCTATCATATTAATATACATTTATATTAGTCTTTCCTCAACCTCCTGCGTACAGTAAGAATAATCACAGTCTTTCCAACCTCTCCCTGGACCTAATACCATTTAATCCAGGCATCATTCCGGCAAACTGCATCCTTTGCACCCTCTCCAAAGCTTCCACATCTTTCCTTTAGTGTGGTGACCAGAGCTGCATGCAATACTCCAAATGCAACCTGACCAAAGTCATATAGAATTGCATCATGCCTTCTTGACTCTAATACACAATGCCCCAAGCAATGAAGGCAGGCATACAATACACCTTCTTTTCAATCCTATCCACTTGTGCTGCCACCTTTAATGAGCTATGAACTTAGACTCCGGGTCTTGTCATTAACTGTTTACTCTTCCTGGAGCATTGTGTGCAGTTTTGGTCTCCAAATTTGAGGAAGGACATTCTTTCTATTGAGGGAGTGCAGCGTAGGTTCACGAGGTTAATTCCCAGGATGGCGGCACTGTCATATGTTGATAGAATGGAACGACTGGGCTTGTACACTTTGGAGTTTAGAAGGATGAGAGGGGATCTTATTGAAACATATAAGATTATTAAGGGATTGGACACGCTAGAGGCAGGAAACGTGTCCCCGATGTTGGGGGAGTCCAGAACCAGGGGGCACAGTTTAAGAATAAGGGGTAGGCCATTTAGAACAGAGATGAATGGAGATTCACCCAGAAAGTTGTGAATCTGTGGAATTCTCTGCCTAGACAGCGGTGGAGGCCAATTCTCTGGATACTTTCAAGAGAGAGTTAGATAGAGCTCTTAAAGATGGCGGATATGGTGTGAAGGCAGGAACAGGGTACTGAATATGGATGATCAGCCATGATCACAATGTATGGCGGTTCTGGCTCGAAGGGCCGAATGGCCTACTCCTGCACCTATTGTCTATTGTCTACATTCAACCTCCCAAAGTGCAACATGTCACACTTGCTCAGGTTATACTGCTCTTGCCATTTCTTCCCATTTCTGCAGCTGATCTATATCCTTCAGACTTATATCTTCAGACAGTCTTCCTCTCTCTTTGCAGTTGCACCATTGTTGGTGTCATGAGCAAACCTACTCACCAACCCATCTACATTTATGGCTAGGTTATTTATATACTTCGCAAACAGCAGAGGCCCCAGCACAGATCCATGCGGAACGCCACTGGTCACAGACCTCCAGCCAGAATATCTACATTCCATCATAACCCCTTGTCTTCTATGTATAAGCCAGTTCCGAATCCATACGACCAAGTCATCGTGAATCCCATACCTTATTCTTCTGGATCAGCCCACCATGATGGATCTTATCAAACCCTTACTAAAATCCATGTAGACAACATTTATCATCCGACCTTCATCAATCTGTGTTGGTTTCAACTCGTCTTCTGCACCAGTTCCTCGTTGCCCTCAATTGCTTGATCTTTTAAATATTTATCTGTCTCAACCTTAAATACATATAATGATCTGGGCTCCACCATCCTCAGGGCCATTGAATTCTTCAGAATACATTTCTAAGCACCTCATTCTTAAATGACTGCCCCTCATCTTGCAACCATGTCGCCTTGTTCATAACTCACGTGAAACCATCTCAACATCTACCCTATCAAGTTCCCCTTAGGATTTTATTATTTGAATAAGGTCCCTCCTCACCCCTTCTAATTTCTGCGGAATACAGTCTCTAACTGCTTTGCCTCCCATGATAGGATTGTCCTCATGTCAGGAATTAGCCTGCTGTGTTTTTCACTCAGAGGGCGGTGAATATATGGAATGAGCTGCCAGAATAGATACAGCTGAGGCAGGTACCGCCTCTAACAGCTTTTAAAAGACACTTGACCAAGTACATGGATAGGAGTGGGTCGAGGTCTAGAGAGTTAAGGGGCTGTCCCACTGCGGCGACCTAATTGTCGAGTTTGGAAGCGTTTAGGAGAATTTGAAAAAGTGTCATGTTGAAGACCTCCTTCGACTGTGTAGAAAACCTTCTTCGACCTCCTTCAACTACGTTGAAGACTAGCTTCGGGAAAATTGGACACCGAATAGTGGAGAGTGAAGACGACCTACTTCGATCTCCTTCGACCTCCCTTCGACTATGTTGAAGACTATCCACGACTACCTTTGATTACCTTTGACTACCCTCCATTACCTACGAATAACATGCCGACCTACTTCGACTAAACCAACGAGTAACAAAAATATTGAGTTTTTCCATGGCGACCTTTTTTTACTCACAGGCATTTTTCAGCATGTTGAAAAATTTGCCGTGAGCTAGCTGAGGTCTCGAGTACGCGTGGACTACTCTCGAGCATGAAGGAGAGTTACAAAGACCTCCTAGGACCTCGTGTTGACTATGCTGCAAGTATGAGTCGAGGGCAAACTCTTCTAAACTCGCCAATTAGGTCGCCGCAGGATATTTTTAAGGCAGAAAGAGCAGCAGGAGAATATGGTTATGGGACGCAGTGGGACAGACCCTATAGGGATCAAATTCAGGCAAATGGGACTTCCTTAGATGAGAATGTTGGAGAAACTCAGCGGGTGAGGCAGTATCTATGGAGCGAAGGAATAGGTGACGTTTCGGGTCTCAACCCTTCTTCAGAGGGTCTCGACCTGAAACGTCATCTATTTCCTTTGCTCCACAGATGCTGCCTCACCCGCTGAGTTTCTCCAACATTTTTGTCTACCTTCGATTTCTCCAGCATCTGCAGTTCTTTCTTAAACATAGCTTAGATCAAAATGTGGGTCAGCTGGGTTGCACCAAAGGACTTGCACAACTTTTTGACTATCTCTTTTTGGTTTAGGTTTAGGTTTGTTGCAGTCATGTATACCAGTGAAAAACTTTGTTTTGCATGCTTCCCACCAGATCAGATATGCCATAGATAAGTACAATCAAGACAAACTCTGGATAGAGTGGATGTGGAGAGGATGTTTCCACTAGTGGGAGAGTCTCGGACGAGAAGTCATAGCCTCAGAATTAAAGGGCGTTCAGTTAGGAAGGAGAAGAGGAAGAATTTCTTTAGTCAGAGGGTGGTGATTCTGTGTAATTCTTTGCCACATAAGGCTGTGGCAGCCATCAATGGATATTTTTAAGGCAGAAATAGATAGATCCTTGATTAGCATGGGTGGCAGAGATTATGGGGAAAAGGCAGGAGAATATGGTTATGAGGGAGAGATAGATCAAGCATGATTGAATGGGCCGAATGGCCTAATTCTGCTCCTATCACATGACCTAATGACCAAACTCAAGTATAATAGATGCAGCAAAGGAGAAAGTACAGAATTCAGAGTTCTCATTTTGTACTGTGGCCAATGCTTTTTTGACCTTTTTTAGGTAAGTGGCCAAAACTGTGCACAATATTCCATGTGTCGCCATACCACTACCTGTAAAAAAATGGAAACATTCTATAGAGGAATAGCTCGGATAGACGCACAGAGTCTCTTGCCCAGTAGGTGAATTGAGGACCAGAGGACAGAGGACAGAGGTTTAACATGAAGGGAGAAGATTTAATAAGAATCTGAGGGGTAGCTTTTTCACACAAAGGATGGTGGGTGTATGGAACAAACTGCTGGAGGAGGTAACTGGGACTATCCCAACATTTAAGAAACAGGTAGACAAGTAGATGGATAGGAGGTTTGATGGGGTAAGGACCAAACGCGGGCAGATGGGACTAGTGTAGCTGGGACATGTTGGCCGGTGTGGGCAAGTTGGGCCGAAGGGCCTGTTTCTGCCCTGTATCACTCTATGACTCCTATGACTCTAAAATGGTGGAAACATTCAGTGGTTCAGATAGCATCAGTGAAAAGAGAAAGAAGAATTAACTTTGCAATTTTGAAATATTATCTTTACTATTCTGTCACAGATGCTCACTGATGTGCTGCCTGTTTCCAGCATTTTCTGTTGTTATTTCAGATTTCCAGCATCTTTAGTTTATTTGATACCTTAAATTTTATTTATCTTGCTCAATGTTTCAATTAAACCTTTTCCCGTCCGAACTGGGTGCCGTTCTCCTTTTGAATTAATAAGCAGTTTGACTCTATTTCTAAAGAAGACACTACAATTACGTAGGAGGATTGGCAGTGTGTGTGGGAAACAAATTGGAAATGTACAGATGTAGTTAAAGGGAAGGGAAGGGCAGCGCAGGAGAGGTTACTCAAGTCTTCAGGAGAAGTCATAGGACAAATTTTAATTAGGGATAAGAGTCTAATGTCAGGCACAATGGGGACCAATTTAAGAGAGGTAGTGAATAGTGAACTAAAGGTGTAAAGGGCCTGTCCCACTTTCACGAGGTAATTCACAAATTCTCCCGAGTTTTCCTCTTGATTCAAACTCGCAGAATGTTCGTAACGAGTCTGTAGGAGATCGTAGGAGTTCGTAGATATATCGTAGAGGCCCGTTATGCCAGCCGTAGATACTCAGGGCATCAGGTAAGTCGGGACGTTTTTTCTAGCCCAATAAAAAATGTTCACAGGTAGAAAAATGGTCAGGATGAAAGAAATTGCAACTTTTTACTCGTAAGGAGGGCATCAAAATAGTCGTGGGAATTGGTAGACATACTCGTAGGAGTTCGTAGGAGTTTGTGAACATAGTCGTGGAAGGTCGTAGGAGTTCGTAGATTACCACGATCTTGATTTTTTTTTAGGTCCTTTAAACTCAGAAGAGGTCTCAGAAGAATTAAGTCATGAAAGTGGGACAGGCCCTTAAGATGGAATTGTAGATGCTGGTTTAAACTGAAGCTAGGCACAAATAGCTGGAGTAACTCAGCGGGTCAGGCAGCATCTCTGGAGAAAAGGAATAGATGATGTTTTGGATCGAGACCCTTCTTCAGACGGAGAGTCAGGGGAGAGGGAGTCTAGCATAGAGACAGAGAGCAGGAGGAATCACGTCGGAGAGAGATGATGTTACAGAACCCTCGAACTTCTTGAAAGTAGGCATGCCTTAAGGAGATTTTGCAGTTAAGCAGACAGAATGTGTAGGAAAGAATTGCAGATGTTGGTTTAAACCGAAGATAGACACAAAAAGCTGGAGTAACTCAGCGGGTCAGACAGAACCTCTGGAGAAATGGAATAGGAATTATGCAGGAGGCTTCTTTAAACTTGAAAACTTTGATTATGGTAAAAATTAAATAATGAAGCGCGATACTTCGTTGCACCATAACATAATATTCTCATGATTTATACTGACACAGATAATGATAGTAATCACACTTAATTTAGAGTATTGTGCAATCCATATGATGATTACAGGTAGCAATATTCAGGCCAATTTAGTTAGGTGTTCTCTGCAGAGTGAGAAAAACATTCTTCATATTACAAAATAATTTATTGTCTCATGTTTCGAATGCCTCCAGCATCATGCTCATTGCTCATACATTGATATGTTCCAAGGATTTTTTTAAATGAAGAAGCTGTGATCCAAACATTTTTGCATATTTTCAACATATCTGAATACAGAGGTAAAGAATAGCTGGATTTCAGCCATTTTTGATGCACTCAGGTCATAGGGTCATGTGATAGTAGAATTAGGCCATTTGGCCCATCAAGTCAACTCCGACATTCAATCATGGCTGATCTATTCTCCCTCCTAACCCCTTTCTCCTGCCTTCTTCCCATACAGTGCATTCAGAAAGTATTCAGATCTCTTCACTTTTTCCACATTTTGTTACGTTACAGCCTTATTCTAAAATGGATTAAATTCTTTTTTTTCATCAACAGTCAACACAAAATACCTCATAATGAACAAGCGAAAACAGATGTTTAGAAATTTTTGCAAAGTAATTGAAAATAAATAATTGAAATATCACATTTACATAAGTATTCAGACCCTTTACTCAGTACTTTGTTGAGGCACCTTCGGCAGTGATTACAACCTCAAGTTCTTGGGTATGATGCGACAAGCTTGGCACACCTGTATTTGGGTAATTTCTCCCATTCTTCTCTGCAGATCCTCTCAAGCTCTGTCAGGTTGGATGGGGAGCGTCGATGCACAGCTATTTTCAGGTCCCTCCAGAGATATTCGATCGGGTTCAAGTCCGGGCTCTGGTTGGGCCGCTCAAGGACATTCACAGACTTGTCACGAAGCCACTCTGCGTTGTCTTGGCTGTGTGCTTAGGGTCGTTGTCCTGTTGGAAGGTGAACCTCCGCACCAGTCTGAGGTCCTGAACGCTCTGGAGCAGGTTTTCATCAAAGATCTCTCTGTACTTTGCTCCATTCATTTTCCCCTCGATCCTGACTAGTCTCCCAGTTCCTGCCGCTGAAAATCATCCCCACAGCATGATGCTACCACCACCATGCTTCACTGTAGGTATGGTATTGGCCAGGTGATGAGTGGTGTCCGGTTTCCTACAGATGTGACGCTTGGCATTCAGGCCAAAGAGTTCAATCTTGGTTTCATCAGACCAGAGAATCTTGTTTCTCATGGTCTGAGAGTCCTTTAGGTGCCTTTTGGCAAACTCCAAGCGGGCTGTCATGTGCCTTTTATTGAGGAGTGGCTTCCGTCTGGCCACTCTACATGATCGTCACATGTGGGGTGTGATCATATACACCTCTATCAGATCACCCCTTATCCTTCTGAGCTCCACAGAATAAAGTCCTACCCTGCCCAACGTCTCCCTGTAGCTCAGGCCCACAAGTCCTGGCAGCAACCACGTAAATCTTTTCTGCACTCTTTCCAGCTTAACAACATCTTTCCTCTCGCAGGTTGACTAAAACTGCACACAATACTCCAAATGTGGATTCATCCAATGTACTGTACAATTCTAACATAACATTCCAACATCCACACTCAACACCCTGACTGGTGAAGGCCAATGCGCTGAGAGCCTTCTAGGAATAGGGGTGGAGTGGGTAAGGTTTGCCTCAGACTGTTTGGGAGACTGTAGGGCTAGTTAGATAGGGCTCTTAAAGATAGCGGAGTCAAGGGATATGGGAAGTAGGCAGGAACAGAGTACTGATTGTGGATGATCAGCCATGATCACATTGAAGGGCCAAATGTCCTACTCCTGCACCTATTGTCTATTGTCTTTAACCTCATAGTATTTGGTCACACCTGGTATAGGTGGTCGTTTACTATTTAGTATAGATTAAAGATGCAGCATGGAAACAGACCCTTTGGCTCAGTGAGTCCATGCTGACCATTCATACCAGTTCACTTAAGCTTCCACTCCATACACAGTAGGGGCAATTTACAGAGACCAATTAATCTATAAACCCACACATCTTTAGACTTTGGAGATACAGCGCGGAAACAGGCACTTCGGCCCACCGAGTCCATGCAGACCAGCGATCACCCCATACATTAACACTATCCTACACACTTGGGAGAATTTACAATTTTACCAATGCCAATTAACCTACAAAACTGTTCATCTTTGGAGTGCGGTAGGAAACCGGAGCACCCGGAGAAAACTCACATGGTCACAGAGAGAATGTACAAACTCCGTAAAGACAGCACCCGTCGTCAGGATCGAACCTGGGTCTACGGTGCTGCGAGGCAGCGACTCTACTGCAGCGGCACTGTGTCGCTCGATGTACGCCACTTATGTCCTTGGGATGTGGGAGGAAACCAGAACACCCAGAGGAAACTCATGCTGTCACAGGGAGAACGTGCAAACTCCACAGGAGTAGTCAGGATCGAACCCAAGTCTCTGGCGCTGTGAAACAGCAGCTCTACAAGTTATGCCACTGTGCCAGCCTTTGTGCCACCGTGCTGTCCTGTTGCGCCACCGTGCCTTTGTGCTAACCTAAACCGTTTCTGAACCAAGATCTTCAAACCATGATCTGAACCATTTTTTGAGCTATGGTTAGATTTTTGAGTTAGATTTGATAGACTGACAATATATCTACAAATGTATCATGCTCTCACTTGCATGACATTACCGCATTACGATTTAAAGCAAGAATAATTGTAGTGGGAGTCCATACCTGGTGACCATCATAGTGTCAGAATCTGTCTTCTCTATAAGATGCTGGAAGTATTCCTCAACAGCCTGGGCAGTCAATAATTTCCGTAAGTAAGGATAATAGAGAGGGTGCCGAGCGATGACTCCTAGTTGTTCAAAATAGACAATGAAAGCCAATAAAAATAAACATAGAAACATAGAAAATAGGTGCAGGAGTAGGCCATTCGGCCCTTCGAGTCTGCACTGCCATTCAATATGATCATGGCTGATCATCCAACTCAGTATCCTTTACCTGCCTTCTCTCCATACCCCCTGATCCCTTTAGCCACAAGGGCCACATCTCGGTCCTAAAAGATTTCCCCCTTATCCTTAAACTGTGACCCCTTGTTCTGGACTTCCCCAACATCGGGAACAATTTTTCTGCATCTAGCCTGTCCAACCCCTTAAGAATTTTGAAAGTTTTTATAAGATCCCCCTCAATCTTCTAAATTCTAACGAGTACAAACCGAGTCTATCCAGTCTTTCTTCATATGAAAGTCCTGACATCTCAGGAATCAGTCTGGTGAATCTTCTCTGTACTCCCTCTATGGCAAGAATGTCTTTCCTCAGATTAGGAGACCAAAACTGTACGCAATACTCCAGGTGTGGTCTCACCAAGACCCTGTACAACTGCAGTAGAACCTCCCTGCTCCTATACTCAAATCCTTTTGCTAAACCCAAGAGTTTAGTTTAGATTAACTTAGAGATTCAGCACGGAAACAGACCCTTCGACCCACCAGCTCCCACCAGCGATCCATATACACCAACACTATCCTACACACACTAGGGACAACTTTACACTTATACCAAGCCAATTAACCTGCAAACTTACACGTTTCTGGAGTGTGGGGGGAAACCGGAGCACCCGGAGAAAACCCACGCGGTCACGGGGAGAATGTGCGAACTCTGTTCAGACAGCACCAGTGGTCAGGATCGAACCGGGGTCTGGAAGGCAGCAACTGTACCGCTGCACCACCGTGCCACCCAGAGTTATACAGTGTATCAAGTGAGGCCAGCTAAAGCACAATCAGGCAATTCTGACTGAATGAATGTGCACTTCCAGGATGTACTGTGTTTAATAGTGCTTGTACTTTATGGTCCAACTTTTTAAACTACTGATTGCAAACATTTTTAATTTTGTACCAAATTGGCTGCCTCGATTTTCTAGATTTCTAATCTTCGTCAGACAATTAAGGTTTCTGACTCAGTATTAATTCTGTCATGAATATATAATCCGAGCGAAGAGTGTTTTAATGTCACATGTCATATGAAAAGGAGGAAAGAAGGTAAAGGTTATTTGTCTTCCATCACAGTGGGGAATGTGAGATCGCCATAAAAAAAAGATGGTCGTGCTGCCTGCGCTGGTGAGGACTCGGAGGGAGCGCCGTGAGTGCGGTGATCTCAGTGTCTTGCGGGAACATCGCTCAATGTGGACATCCCGGAGTCTAGCGCGAGTGTGGGCGGCTTTTTGACTGTTCGGGCGGACAGGGACTGCAGAGAGAGTGACAGCGGTCAGTACAACTCTGGTCACGTCACGGTGAAGGAGCGTGTGTGTGTGTGTGGGGCCCGGACATTGAACTGATGGCTGTGTGTCTCCGCTTATGCGGTGTGCCCTGGGGATTCTCACACGCTGCTGTGGAGGCTGTTTAAGTGTTTAATTTTTATGTGGTTATGTATCTTGTTGCTATTTTGGTATCATCTACTTGCGAATGAAACATAAATAAAAAAAGGGCCGAATGGCCTACTCCTGCACCTATTATCTATTGTCAAAGGAATAGTTAGATCTCAAGCCGGGTGTTGAGCAGCCAGGTTGTTGTCTCTGCGTCAATGTCTGCCAGGCCCCAAGCTACATGGGTGGTACAGCGGTCACCCAGAGATGACATGGTTGGCTGTCTGTTGTTCTGCTCCACATTCACAGGCTGGGCTCTGGCGGAGACAACATCTCCACATGCTGGCATTGAAACGCCCAACTCCAGTACCAAGTCTGTTGAGCTTCACCCATGCTCCTCTGGGGAGCTCAGACCCTGGACAGCTTTTATCTGGTGAAGAGATGTAGCTGTGTAATGGAGATGAGGTTGCTTTCCACTCCTGTGATCACTTGGTGGCTATCCAGTGTGCTTTTGTTTCAGTTGGCTGGATGGATGCTAGGAGTTGTTTTCCATGTGGAGCAAAGGGGTGACAGGACTTCAGTCGGGGTGGCCTCTGCCCTCTGCTCGAGGAGGTGATCTGGGTCCATGGCACGACCAGATAGAGCCAGAGTTGGTACTAACTTTGCTATGACTGTATGGCAAATCAAATTCCTTGTGTGTTTATATACAGTGGCTTGCAAAAGTATTCATACCCTTTGAATTTTTCCACATTTTGTCACGTTACAACTACAAACGTAAATGTATTTTATTGGGATTTTATGTGATAGACCAACACAAAGTGGTGCATAATTGTGAAGTGGAAGGAAAATGATATATGGTTTTCAATTCTTTTTACAAATAAAAAACTGAAAAGTGTGGCGTGCAAAAGTATTCAGCCCCCTTTGATACCCCTAAATAAAATCCAGTGCAACCAATTGCCTTCAGAAGTCAACTAATTAGTAAATAGAGTCCACTTGAGTGTAATCTAATCTCAGTATAAATATAGCTGTTCTGTGAAGGCCTCAGAGGTTTGTTAGAGAACATTAGTGAACAAACAGCATCATGAAGCCCAAGGAACACACCAGACAGGTCAGGGATAAAGTTGTGGAGAAGTTTAAAGCAGGGTTAGGTTATAAAAAAATATCCCAAGCTTTGAACATCTCACGGAGCACTGTTCAATCCATCATCCGAAAATGGAAAGAGTATGGCACAACTGCAAACCTACCAAGACATGGCCATCCACCTAAACTGACAGGCCGGGCAAGGAGAGCATTGATCAGAGAAGCAGCCAAGTAACTCTGGAGGTGCTGCAGAGATCCACAGCTCAGGTGGGAGAATCTGTCCACAGGACAACTATTAGTCGTGCACTCCACAAATCGGGCCTTTATGGAAGAGTGGCAAGAAGAAAGCCATTGTTGAAAAAAAGCCATAAGAAGTCCCGTTTACAGTTTGCCACAAGCCATGTGGGGGACACAGCAAACATGTGGAGGAAGGTGCTCTGGTCAGATGAGACCAAAATTGAAGTTTTCAGCCTAAATGCAAAATGCTATGTGTGGCGGAAAACTAACACTGCACATCACCCTGAACACACCATCCCCACTGTGAAACATGGTGGTGGCAGCATCATGCTGTGGGGATGCTTTTCTTCAGCAGGGACAGGGAAGCTGGTCAGAGTTGATGGGAAGATGGATGGAGGGCAATCTTGGAAGAAAACCTGTTAAGAGCTGCAAAAGACTTGAGACTGGGGCTGAGGTTCACCTTCCAGCAGGACAATTACCCTAAACATACACCCAGAGCTACAATGGAATGGTTTAGATCAAAGCATATTCATGTGTTAGAATGGCCCAGTCAAAGTCCAGACCTAAATCCAATTGAGAATCTCTGGCAAGACTTGAAAATTGTTGTTCACATACGCTCTCCATCCAATCTGACTGAACTTGAGCTATTTTGCAAAGAAGAATGGGCAAAAATTTCAGTCTCTAGATGTGCAAAGCTGGTAGAGACATACCCCAAAAAGACTTGGAGCTGTAATTACAGCAAAAGGTGGTTCTACAAAGTATTGACTCAGGGGGACTGAATACTTTTGCACGCCACACTTTTCAGTCTTTTATTTGTAAAAATATTTGAAAACCATGTATCATTTTCCTTCCACTTCACAATTATGCACCACTTTGTGTTGGTCTATCACATAAAATCCCAATAAAATATATTTACGTTTGTGGTTGTAACGTGACAAAATGTGGGAAAGTTCAAGGGGTATGAAAACTTTTGCAAGCCACTGTACTTGCCTGATAAATTAATTACAATTATAATTCAGTAATGGAACAATTAATTTCTTACTTAAAGCAGCAGCACAACCGTTTTGTTAACACAATACTCAATAGTTAATCCAATAATCGAAAAGGTTCATTACGAAGATAAAAACCCAATTAACCATGATGTACAGACCGTACATATGAAGGAGCAATTGGGAGACCAACATGATATATTTGCCTCAAGAAGGGTCTCGAACCGAAACGGCACCCATTCCTTCTCTCCAGAGACACTGCCTGTCCTGCTGAGTTACTCCAGCATTTTGTGTCTATCTATGATAGATTTGCCCTCTCTGGAGAAAAGGAATGGATGACGTTTCGGGTCAAGACCCTTCTTCAGAGATGCTGTCTGTCCTGCTGAGTTAGTCTAGCATTTTGTGTCTACCTTCGGTTTAAACCAGCATCTGCAGTTCCTTCTTACACATGATGGACTTTCCCGTTGTTGCTGCTATGTGGGCTTGTTTTGCTGCACCATCTGAATGATTTGAGTTCATTGCCCTGGTTTAAGTACACAATGCCCTTGATTGACTCATGTTTTTATCAAAGTATATCGCCGGCAGCAACGTTTCCAACTTGCAAACTGTTTGGGTTACAAACAGTTCTTGGGAACAGAACTCCCCATTGTAACCTCTGTAGTTACAAGGGAGCAGTTGTTTAAAACTGGCGTCATAGATTGATACAGTGTGGAAACAGGCACTTCGGCCCAACTTGCCTACACCGGTCAACATGTCCCAGCTACACTAGTTCCACGCCTGCATTTGGACCATATCCCTCCAAACCTGTCCTATCCATGTACCTGTCCAACTGTTTCTTAAATGATGGGATAGTCCCACCCTCAACTACCTCCTCTGGTAGCTTGTTCTATACACCCACCTGTGTGGAAAAGTTATCCCTCGGATTCCTATTAAATCTTTTCCCCTTCTTCTTGAACCTGTCCTCTGGTCCTCGATTCTCCTCCTCTAGGCAAAAGACTCTGTGCATCTACCCGATCTATTCCTCTCATTATTTTGTATACCTCTGTAAGATCTCCCCTCATCCTCCTGCGCTCCATGGAATAGAGACCCAGCCTACACAACCTCTCCCCTGGCAACATCCTCATAAATCTTTTCTGAATCCTTTCAAACTTGACAATATCTTTCCTATAACATGGTGCCCAGAACTGAACACAATATTCTAAATGCAGTCTCACCAATGTCTTATACAACTGCAACATGACCTCCCAACTTCTATACTCAATACTCTGACTGATGAAGGCCAAAGGGCCAAAGGCCTTTTTGACCACCTCATCTACCTGGGACTCGACCTTCAAGGAACCATGCACCTGTACTCCTAGATCTCTCTGCTCTACAACATTACCCAGAGACCTACCATTGACTGTGTAGGTCCTGCCCTTGTTCGACGTCCCAAAATGCAACACCTCACACTTCTCTGTATTAAATTCCGTCAACCATTCCTCTGCCCTACTGGTCAATCGATCCAGATCCTGCTGCAATCGTTCACAACCATCTTCACTATCTGCAAAACCATCCACTTTTGTAACATCAGCAAACTTGCTAATCTTGCCCTGTATGTTCTCCAAATCATTGATGTATATGCCAACTAGTAATGGGCCCAGCACCGAACCCTGTGGCACACCACTAGTCACAGGCCTCCATTCTGAGAAGCAACCTTCCACCATCACCCTCTGCTTCCTTCCATGGAGCCAATTTGCCATCCATTCAGCTATCTCTCCCTGGATCCCATGAGATCCAACCTTCCAGAGCAGCCTACCATGTGTCACCTTGTCGAATGCCTTACTAAAGTCCATGTACGCACCATCTACAGCTCTGCCTTCATCAAATCTTTTGCTCACGTCTTCAAAAAAATCAATCAGATTTGTGAGACACGACCTCCCACGTACAAAAACATGCTGACTGTCCCTAATCAGCCCTTGCCCATCCAAATGCCTCTATAACCTATCCATCAGAATACGCTTCAGTAATTTACCAACTACAGATGTTAAGCTCACCGGCCGATAGTTCCCAACATTTTCCCTGCAGCCCTTCTTGAAACGAGGCACAACATTTGCCACCCTCCAGTCTTCCGGCACCTCTCCTGTATTTAAGGTCGACTCATAAATTTCAACCAGGGTTCCTGCAATTTCCTCTCTAGTTTCCCGCAATGTCCTCGGATATGTCTGATCAGGCCCCGGAGATTTGTCTACCTTCAAACATGGCAGTACCTTCAGTACTCCCTCAACGGTAACCCACACTGCTCTCAAGACACTTCCAGTGACTGCTCTAATTTCCTCCGTCCTACTGTCTTTCTCCTCGGTAAATACAGAGGAGAAATACTCATTGAGGACCTTTCCCATCTCCTGTGGCTCCACACAGAGGTGACAGCTTTTATTCCTGAGAGGTCCCACTCTGTCTCTAGTTACCTTTTTCCCCCTTATGTACAGTGGCTTGCAAAAGTTTTCATACCCCTTGAACTTTTCCACATTTTGTCACGTTACAACCACAAACGTAAATGCATTTTATTGGGATTTTATGTGATAGACCAACACAAAGTGGCGCATAATTGTGAAGTGGAAGGAAAATGATACATGGTTTTCAATTTTTTTTACAAATAAAAAACTGAAAAGTGTGGCGTGCAAACGTATTCAGCCCCCTTTACTCTGATACCCCTAAATAAAATCCAGTGCAATTAATTGCCTTCAGAAGTCACCTAATTAGTAAATAGAGTTCACTTGTGTGTAATCTAATCTCAGTATAAATACAGCTGTTCTGTGAAGGCCTCAGAGGTTTGTTAAAGAACATTAGTGAACAAACAGCATCATGAAGCCCAAGGAACACACCAGACAGGTCAGGGATAAAGTTGTGGAGAAGTTTAAAGCAGGGTTAGATTATAAAAAAATATCCCAAGCTTTGAACAGCTCACGGAGCACTGTTCAATCCATCATCCGAAAATGGAGAGAGTATGGCACAACTGCAAACCTACCAAGACATGGCCGTCCACCTAAACTGACAGGCCGGGCAAGGAGAGCATTGATTAGAGAAGCACCCAGAGATCCACAGCTCAGGTGAGAGAATCTGTCCACAGGACAACTATTAGTCGTGCACTCCACAAATCGGGCCTTTATGGAAGAGTGGCAAGAAGAAAGCCATTGTTGAAAAAAAGCCATAAGAAGTCCCGTTTGTAGTTTTCCACAAGCCATGTGGGGGACACAGCAAACATGTGGAGGAAGGTGCTCTGGTCAGATGAGACCAAAATTGAAGTTTTCGGCCTAAATGCAAAATGCTATGTGTGGCGGAAAACTAACACTGCACATCACCCTGAACACACCATCCCCACTGTGAAACATGGTGGTGGCAGCATCATGCTGTGGGGATGCTTTTCTTCAGCAGGGACAGGGAAGCTGGTCAGAGTTGATGGGAAGATGGATGGAGCCAAATACAGGGCAATCTTGGAAGAAAACCTGTTAAGAGTCTGCAAAAGACTTGAGACTGGGGCTGAGGTTCACCTTCCAGCAGGACAACTACCCTAAACATACACCCAGAGCTACAATGGAATCCAATCCAATCCAACTTTATTTGTTAAGCACTTTAAAAAACAACCAAAGTTGACCAAAGTGCTGTACAGAAAAAAAAAAATAAGCAAGACATCATAAAACAGGCAGAATAACAGAACATACAGCTAACATGAGGCGCATAAATTACATACGAAATTCAACAAATGGTTTAAATGGAATGGTTTAGATCAAAGCATATTCATGTGTTAGAATGGCCCAGTCAAAGTCCAGACCTAAATCTAATTGAGAATCTCTGGCAAGACTTGGAAATTGCTGTTCACAGACGCTCTCCATCCAATCTGACTGAGCTTGAGCTATTTTGCAAAGAAGAATGGGCAAAAATTTCAGTCTCTAGATGTGCAAAGCTGGTAGAGACATACCCCAAAAGACTTGCAGCTGTAATTGCAGCAAAAGGTGGTTCTACAAAGTATTGACTCAGGGGGGCTGAATACTTTTGCACGCCACACTTTTCAGTTTTTTATTTGTAAAAAAATTTGAAAACCATGTATCATTTTCCTTCCACTTCACAATTATGCACCACTTTGTGTTAGTCTATCACATAAAATCCCAATAAAATACATTTACGTTTGTGGTTGTAACGTGACAAAATGTGGGAAAGTTCAAGGGGTATGAAAACTTTTGCAAGCCACTGTATTTATGTATTATATTATTTGTGTTCGCTTTGCGGCTCACAAAGGGTGAAACATCTTTGGAACGCCTACAGATTGACTGGGGTCTCCATTTGGCTTCCCTATTGATAGTGTATATTTTGAAAAGTGAATTAAGTACTTTATTGTCGAGTCCGCAGTGCATAAAAGAGATCTTAAGATTGTCCCAAAAAGTTGCTAACCACTTTCAATTTGATTTAGTCATACAGCGTAGAAACAGGCCCTTCGGCCCAACTTTCCCCTCACCGACCAACATGTCCCATCTGCACTAGTCCCACCTGCCTGCATTTGGCCCATATCCCTCTATACTTATCCTATCCATGTACCTGTCTAAATGTTTTTTAAATGGTGTAATAGTGCCTGCCTCAACTACCTCCTCCGACAGTTCGTTCTGCACACCTACCATTCTTTGTGTAAAAAAGTTACCCCCCCGGTTCTTATGAAATCTTTCGCCCCTTACCTTAAATCTATGTACTCTGGTTCTCGATTCCGCAACTCTGGGCAAGAGTTTAACCAATCTATTCCTCTATTTAGTATGGCAAATGCTAATAATCGGATTAGAAAACACTTCAATGTATTGAGGTATTGTGAGACATCTTGAGGAATTAACACAAGAGGTTATTTTAGATGAAGACACTGGAGAAGTGCTGGATTAACTCAGTGGGTCAGGCAGATTCCCTGAAGAACATGGATAGGTGATGTTTCAAGTTGGGACCCTTCTTCAGTCCGAACAAGGGTGCCAACCAAAAACATCACCTATCCACGTTGATGCTGCCTGATCTGCAGTTACTCCAGCACTTTGTCTCTTGTTTTATAAACCAGCATCTGCAATTTCTTGTTTCTCCAAGCCATTGTAGATGATGCATCTGGCATTTGTAAGCTTGTGTCAGCTGATATTTTCATTTTCATCAGATCCTCTTATTGCGCTCACATTACAAGATTAGAAGTTGTTCAGCCAGAGCTAAACACACTTCTCGGCATCTGCATCAATGGCGTCTTTCGTTTCTTGTGCGTAGAGGTGGAAAGATTGGTGCAAACAGAGCCGCGAAGTGGACGCTCTTTCCTTGACCCCATTTTCATGAAATGAAGGGAATCAATGACGATGGTAGTGAGAGGAATCCTTCAGAAAATGTATATTCAGACAGTTTAACTTAATCATACAAAAACGAGTTTACCTATGTTTGCGGTGTTGCCCTTATCACCACTTCTGGTGTATGCGAGTTCTTCTAATCGATAACGGCAAGCCCCAATTGGTAAATCTAAAAATGTGATTATATATAAAAGCAAGGGTCACAAGATAGGAAAACCTAAGTAATTAAAAAGTTATTTTTTGAAATTCAAATGCTTCAATATCTCTTAGTGGGCGGTGGGCTCTAAATTTCATACAAATGTCATCCATTGAAATAAGCACAATTAAAGTATAATAATGAAACTTAAGACTTTTGAGGTGAAAGCAGATTTTTAGCAATTCAATATGAATTCAAAAATATGTTTTCAGCACTGGAAACAAAGTTTTATGTTAATGGATCAGGTTATAATGCTAAACATTCAAATATTGGGAGCATCAATTTCTGCCAATATACATGCATGTAATCTATACCAGCACATTTCAAAACTGCTAGTTCACAATTCATTGGCGGCGCTGCCCAAACAGCTGTGGCTCACCTGCAGTCCGTCTGTCTTTTCTTTCTTTTTGTCCTGTTAGATGTATGTTTTTGGTTTTAGTTTTACTTTATTTTTAGCTGTGTATATGTGGGGGGGGTGGGCGAAACTTTTTAATCTCTTCCCTGAACGGCAATCTTTTCCCTGTCGAGTCTCCCTTGTCATTGCAGCCTAACATCGTGGAGCCAGCGGCCTCCAACCGGAATCGGCCTGGGGCTCCAGTCTCAGAGCCTGCGGACTCACCATCTGGCTAACTGCGGAGCGCTGTGGTGGCGCGCGGCTGCGACCCGACTTCGGAGCTACGGAGGCTCCAGCCGCAGGCCCTGTGGACGGTGGCATCGGGAGCTCGCAGGTCCCTGGTGGGAGACCGCTTTTCAGAGCTCCCGCAACGGCAACTTCGCCCACCCGGATCGAGGGGTTTAAATCGACCCGGAGCAGGGCCTTACATCGCCCGGCGCAACTTAAACGGCAGTGGGACTTACCATCGCCCACCAGGGGCTCTAACATCAAGAGCGTCTATCAGCTCGATGCAGCAGTTTGACTGCTTGACTGCGGGAGAAGAATAAAGAACAGAGAACAGGGAAGAGATAAGACTTTTGCCTTCCATCACGGTGAGGAGGTGTTTGGAGATTCACTGTGATGGATGTTTGTGTGGAATTGTGTTGATAGTGTGTTTTGGTTTTTTGCTGTCATGACTGCAAAAACAAAATTTTGTTTGAACCTTGTTGTTTAAATGACAGTAAATGGCATTCTATCTATCTATTCTATCTAAAATCTGGAAATCTTAACTAAAAACAGAAAATGCTGAAAATATGCAGACTTAAATATCATGTTTACTCTCTCCACTACCTGAGTACCAAAACTGTACTGCCGATGACGACTGCTCAACTACTATCTACCTCTTTGGTGATCCTCGGACTATCCTTGATCGGACTTTGCTGACTAAACGTTATTCCTTTATCATGTATCTATACACTGTAAATGAATCGATTGTAATCATGTCTTGTCTTTCCGCTGACTGGATAGCACGCAACAAAAGCTTTTCACTGTACCTCGGTACACGTGACAATACACTAAACTGAACTTCTGTTGACTTTCATTATTGACCTTAAATGAACTCTATTTCCCTCTATCAATTATGCCTGAACTGATGTATTTCAACAGGTTGGTGTTTAGGAGATTTAAGACCCTCATTTATGAACTAAGATTTAATAACATAACATTAATTGCTGTGTTCTGTCATCAGGAAATAGGAATAGCCAGCCACAATGGTGAGGAATGTTACATTCAAAGTATTGGCTACTTTGCAAGCAGGCTGATGTTAGGACATTCTTGAAACATTATATTTTTTAACGAGCCTATTTCCATTCTTCAAACCACATCAAATTTTTTTTAAGGAATTAATAAACTATAAACAAGCACTTTACAATTTATAAACTAGAAACAAGCATTTAAACGGACAGTAAGGAGAACAAATCAGTGCTGGTAGCAGATGACCATGGAAGGGTGGATCTCATAATGGTCCATTGTTGGCTGGGGAAGTTGTGGTAACAAAAGGAGACAGGGATACAAACATATTCTTGGTGTGGGCTCCTATACATCGGCGAGACCAAGCACACAGTGAATGGCGATCATTTAGCTGAACATTGCCTGCCCTGGCCTACGCGATCTCCAGGTTGCCAAACATTTTAACTCCCCTTTCAGCAGTTATCATGGGTGACTTTAATCTACATATAGATTGGGCAACCAACTTGGTAACAATGTTGAGGAGGAATGTATACAGTGGCCCAGCACTTCAACTCCCCCTCCCATTCCCAATCTGACCTTTCTGGACCTCCTCCATTGTCAGGGTGAGGCCCAGCACAAATTGGAGGAACAGCACCTCATATTTCGCTTGGGTAGTCACTGCACCCCAGCGGTATGAACACTGACTTCTCTAATTTTAGATAGCCCTTGCTTTCTCCCTCCTTCCCCTCCCCCTTCCCAGCTCTCCCACAGTCCTACTGTCTCCGACTACTTCCTTTCATTGTCCCACCTTTTTCACTCTTTCAGTGTGAAGAAAGGTCTCGACCCAAAACGACACCTATTCCTTCTCTCCATAGATGCTGCCTCACCCGCTGAGTTTCTCCAGCATTTTATTAATCTACTTATGGTTTTCCAAGCCAATATATAGAGGAACCGACTAGAGGGCAAGCCATCTTAGACTGGGTATTGTGTAATGAGGAAGGATTAGTTAGCGATCTTGTTGTGCAAAGCCCCTTGGGCACCAGTGACCATAATATGGTGGAATTCTGCATTGGGATGGAGAGTGACACGGTTAATTCAGAGACTAGGGTCCTGAACTTAAAGAAATGAGACTTTGATGGTATGAGACAGGAATTTGGTGATAGATTGGTGAATTAGACTTAAAGGGTTGACGGTGGAGATGCAATGGCAAAGATTTAAAGACCGCATGGATGAACTCCAAAAATTGTTCATCCCTGTCTGGTGAAAAAATAAGACGAGAAACTTCTCAAAGGCGGCTCAACTGTGACTAACGAGGGAAATCAAGGATAGTGTTAAATCCAAGGAAGAGGCATATAAATTGGTCAGAGGAAGCAGCAAGCCAGAGGACTGGGAGAAATTTAGAATTCATCAGAGGAGGGCAAAGGGGTTAATTAAGATTGGGAAAATAGAGCATGAAAGAAAGCCTGCAGGGAATATATAAGCTATCTGTAAAAGCTTCTTTAGATATGTGAAGAGGAAAAGATTAGTGAAAACAAATGTAGGTCCCTAACATGGTGTTGGGTAAATTGTTGGGACTGAAGGCAGATAAATCCCCAAGGCCTGACAGTATGCATCCCAGAGTACTCAAGGAGGTGGCCCTAGAAATTGTGGATGTATTGGTGATCATTTTCCAATGTTCTCTCGACTCTGGATCAGTTCCTGTGGACTGGAGGATAGCCAATGTAACCCCACTTTTTAAGAAAGGATGGAGAGAGAAAATGGGAAATTAAGGACGTTAGCTTTACATCAGTGGTGGGGAAGATGCTTGAGTTGATTATTAAAGATGTTACAGCATTTGAAAAGCAGTGATAGGATTAGTCAAAGTCAGCATGGATTTATGAAGGGGAAATCATGCTTGACTAATCTTCTGGAATTTTTTGAGGATGTAACAAGTAGAATGGATAAGGGAGAACCAGTGGATGTGGTGTATCTGGACTTTCAAAAAGCCTTTGACAAGAGAATAGTGTGCAAAATTAAGGATGGTATTAGGGGTTAGGGTATTGACATGGATAGAGAATTGGTTGGCAGACAGGAAGCAAAGAGTAGGAATTAACGGGTCCTTTTCAAAATGGCAGGCAGTGACTAGTGGGGTGCTGCAAGGCTCGGTGCTGGGACCCCAGTTATTTACAATATATATTAACGATTTAGACGAGGGAATTAAATGTAACATCTCTAAGTTTGTGGATGACACAAAGCTGGGTGGCAGTGTGCGCTGCGATGAAGATGCCATGAGGCTGCAGGGTGATTTGGATAGGTTGGG
The DNA here is from genome assembly GCF_028641065.1 of Leucoraja erinaceus. NCBI lineage: Eukaryota > Metazoa > Chordata > Chondrichthyes > Rajiformes > Rajidae > Leucoraja > Leucoraja erinaceus. The sequence goes on along the minus strand of NC_073377.1, from coordinate 139,611,715 downwards.
TGAGTGGGCTGATGCATGGCAGATGCAGTATAATGTGGATAAATGTGAGGTTATCCACCTTGGTGGCAAGAACAGGAAGGCAGATTATTATCTGAATGGCAGACACAAAATACTGGAGTAACTCAGCGGGACAGGCAGCATCTCTGGAGAGAAAGAATGGGTGACGTTTCGGGTCGAGACCCCTCTTTAGACCGGAATGGTGTTCGATTATGAAACGGGGAGGTGCAACGAGACCTGGGTGTGCTTGTATATCAGTCACTGAAAGTAAGCATGCAGGTACAGCAGACAGAAGCTAATGGCCTTCATTGCGAGAGGATTTGAGTTTAGGAGCAAGGAGGTCCTACTGCAGTTGTGCAGGGCCCTGGTGAGACCACACCTGGAGTATTGTGTGCAATTTTGGTCTCCTAATTGGAGCAAGGGCATTAGTGCAGCGTAGATTCAACAGGGTAATTCCCAGGATGGCGGCACTGACATAATGTGAAAGAATGGGTCGACTGGGCTTATATTTACTGGAGTTTGGAAGGATGAGAGGGTATCTTATTGCAACATATAAAATTTTTAAGGGATTGGACAGGCTAGATACAGGAAAAATGTTCCCCATGTTGGGGGAGTCCAGAACCAGGGGTCACAGTTAATAAGGGATAGGCCATTTAGGATGGAGATGAGGAAAAACTTTTTCATCCAGAATTGTGAATCTGTGGGATTCTCTGCCAATTCACTGGATGTTTTCAAGAGAGAGTTAGATTTAGGGCTAATGGAATGAAGGGATATGGGGAAAAAGCAGGAACGGGGTACTGATTGTGAATGATCTGCCATGATCATATTGAATGATGGTGCTAGCTCGAAGGGCCGAATGGTCTACTCCTGCACCTATTTTCTATGTTTCCCATTCCTATAGTGACCTTTCTGTCCTGGGCCACCTCCAGTGCAAATTGGAGGAACAGCACCTTCTATGTCATTTGGGCAGCTTACATTGATTTCTCTAACTTCAAGTAACCCCTGAATTTGCTCTCTCTCATCCTCGTCATCCTACTAGTTACACTGTTCATATCCCTGTATCCTTTCATTATCACCTCTTTCCCAGCCAACATGGGCCATTATGAGCTCCGCCTTTCCTTGGTCATCTGTTGCCGGCCCTAATCTGTTCTGTCCTTTTCCTACCTCCAGTTCCTTCCCACCCCCCCCTACTTTTAGTCTGAAGAAGGGTTCCATCCAAAAACATTACCCCTCCTTATTCTCCATCGATGCTGCCTGACCCGGTGAGTTACTCCAGCACTTTGTGTCTATCTTCGGCTGCAGAAGGACTTGGGCAGGTTGGGAGAGTGGGCAAAGAAGTGGCAGATGGAATTGAGCTTGGCAAAGTGTACAGTCATGCACTTTGGTGGAAGGAATAAAGGCATGGACTACTTTCTAAATAGGGAAAGGATTCAGAAATCAGTTCCAAGGGGACCAGTGTTGCATCTCCCGCAGTTGTAGGGAAAAGTACCTGGGGAGGGGGTGGGAAGGGATGTTAACCAGGGAGTTGCGGAGGGAACGGTCTCTGTGGAAAGCGGAAAGGGGTGGAGATGGGAAGATGTGGCTAGTGGTTGGATCCCGTTGGAGGTGGCAAAAATGTCGGAGGATAATGTGCTGCTTGGCATCTCAACTTCTGTACTCAATACACTGACTGATGAAGGCAAGTGTGCCAAACCCCATCTTCACCACCCTACTTGTGTCACCATTTTCTTGGAACTATCTACCTGCCCACTGCATTTCCAGTTAGATGTGTTAACATTTCACGTATTTATCTTTGCCTTTAAAAAAAAGACTCCATCAGCCTTTAAGAAAAATAATTCCAAACAGAATAGGAGAAACATTTTGCCTGATGCAAAAAACATACTGTTGGAGGAACAGCCCAGATCAAGCAGTATCTATAGAGGGAAAAAGAATGATTAACATTTCGGGCCAAGACTCTGCATCGGGACTGTAAGATTTGTAAACAGTGACCTCCGTTTTACATTCTCTTCTGAGAGGATACACCTTGAGGATCAGTTATATTTCACTCGGTGAATATACCGAACGAGTACGTTATGATATTTTAATTATCTTAATTTAATAGTTAATTATAAATAAAATATTACTTATTTATTTCAGGTACTTATTATAATAATGCATAATTATTTGTTTACATTGCTTTGACTAGAAATTTGATTATGGTTTAACAAACGTTTCTCAGTTTTAAAATAAAGCTTTACGGGCCTGTCCCACTTAGGTGATATTTTAGGCAACTACAGGCGACTAGTTTGCCAGTGGTCGCCGGGAGTCGTCTCCTCGGTCGCTGGAACAGGCCCATTAAGTAACTTTATATATCACACCATCTGTTTTGCAGAAGTTCTGAATAAACAATGCCAAAAATGCACACATTTATAAAACTGTATGCGGCAAAATAGAAGAGATGAAATATTATTCACACACCATTTAGATCATCCTGTTCCTGTTCTGCGTTTTCTTCTGAGGCAGGCAATTGTGTAAAGTTAAAGTCTTCTTTCAAAGTTTCAGCATGCTTTCCATTCATAAATATATCAATCTGCAGAGAAATTAAATGTATCCATTACAACATAGCCATTGAGCCATACAACATGGAAACAGGCCCTTTGAACTAACTTGAGTACAGTTCATTTACGGAGTTCATCCCATCCCTGTGTTTGGCTCATATCCCTCTAAATCTTTCCAATCCATGTCCATCTCCATATTGTAACATACTGAGGACACTAAAGTCTTTGGGCAGTTTAAGCAAGAAGCAGTTCTCAAATTCAGCACAGGTCAGAAAATATTTAGGCCCAGACATCATCTGTCCAATTGCAAACTTGTATGTTGGAAGCCTGGAATTTTTTTTATTTAACTATAATCCTGACAAATAATCAATAATTTGAATTGAATGAGGGAACCAAAGATAATATTTTGCATTTAATCTGTGGCCACTAGTTGTCTATTAATATTATTCTCAATGCTTATTACCCTGCCAAGCTACATGCGTTGAAGTATATACACAGTATACCCATGTATGTAGCAGTGGTCCCAGCACAGCCCTCCAGATTACCACCCTTTGTCTCATATGAAAATAATTTATTGACCACTACTCTCAATCAATATCCATAAGATAACATTTTACCGACGCTGATACCGAACATGAATTCTATTTACTGAAGATGATTATCTCTTAAATATACTCTACATGTGCTGAGGCAGTGAGTTTTTCTTAAGCCTTTAATAACACTCCTTACGTGATTTCTAGTACCCCCAAAGATTTAATTTACTGATCATTTTTAAATTAACGTATAACCATGTAGAATTGGTGGAGACTCCCAGTGAAGATTAATTTACTCGCAGGACGGTGCAACCTTTGTGGCTAAGGACACCTCTAGAGTGACATTCATAAATTAATAAGCTTTGAATTTCTCTGATATGTAGTTTTTAGAAATACAGTGAGAAAACAGGCCCTTCGGCCCATTGATTCCGTACCGACCAGCGATCCCCACACATTAACACTACACTACACACACGAGGGAACAATTTAACATTTATACCAAGCCAATTAACCTAAAAACCTGTACGTCTTTGGAGTGTGGGAAGAAACCAAAGGTCTCGGCGAAAACCCACGCAGGTCATGGGGAGAACGTGCAAACTCCATACAGACAGTCGGCACTGCAAGCGCTTGAAGGCAGCAACTTTACTGCTGTGCCACCGTGCCGATCTTGAAAACGCAAATGCAATTTACATTTATTTCTACATTTCTTTGTATAGGTTGCAATGATTTTAAGTGAATTTTGCTTAAATATATAATGCGATCATGTTGTGGCTGGGAGTTACTGTGCAATCTAATACCATATATGAAATTATAATTTATTATTGCATAAAAGAGTGAGTTTGTGGATTACTCTGCTGATTTGATTACAAGGTACAATGTGGGTATTATCAATTAAAATGATGGTCCCTCTTAGACTGTTGGGTTTCTCTGAATTTCTATTATTACCATACCGTAACATTTTGCTTTGGATACAAAAAGAAGAATGGCTTCAGAACAGGAGACCTAGGAACAAAAAAAAGGAAAATTTAGAGTTCCTCCAAATGATAAATTAAACTTAATGGAAAGTATTCATTTTCATTAAAAAATATATAGCACTGTAGAATTAAACAGTTTAAATCATGTAATCCAGGTCTCTAATCACCACTATGGATTATGTGATCTGATCTGGCAATTAGATGTTATCAGGCAACTGAATCATCCTACAACCAGAGAGCAGTGCTGAACTACTATCTACCTCATTGGTGACCCACGGGCTATCCCTTGATCAGACTTTGCTGGCTTTATCTTGCACTATTCCTTTATTTCCTTATCATGTATCTCTTTGCTGTAAATGGCTCGATTCTAATCATGTATTGTCTTTCTGCTGACTGGATAGCACGCAACAAAAGATTTTCTCTCTACCTCAGTGCAGGTGAAAATAAACTGAAAATGATCTCAACTGGTTAGTGGTTGGGCAATGATAACTGGTCTCACCACTCTCCAGGCATGCAAGTCTGAAGAAGGGTCTCAACCCGAAGCGTCACCCATTCCTTCTATCCAGTGATACTCCCTGTCTCGCTGATTTACGCCAGCATTTTGTGTCTATCTGCAATTCCCTCCTACACAAGTTGGCTGAGATCCTGATTATCACTACTACCCTGCAGTTCCCAATAACATTAATACTAACATGTAAGATTGAATTCAGCAGAGACACACCTCTTGGGCCAGTGCCTTGCTATCAGAACTGTAACATTAGGCTGAAGTACTAAAGGCCATGCTACAGTCTGGAATTATACCCGCCAAAATTCAAGAATCGTGGAAAAAATATCGGCAGCAAACAAAAATTGCTTAAGTCCATAAAAATGTATCAATGTAATGCATTTCATAGTTAAAGAGGTCGTTTTAAAAGTGGTATCTCAACAAACGAGGGAAAAGTTGAGAGGCTAAGGAGAGCATTTGTACAAAATATCGGGGGTATCATAACTTGTTACAGTTGTTCTCTTATTTTATTTATCTCTCAAACTCCAATTGTATTACAAGCTCGGTACGAACTCCACACAGATCATATGAATCCTTTATGGTAAAAACATGAAGATGTTTACCAGAATAATTAACATATGAAGTAATGAACAGAACACAAGAACCCAAAATTGACTATGCAATAAAACAAATTACAAATAAATAAATAAATAAACAAATAAATAAATAAACAAATAAATAAATAAATAAATAGATAATGACTACTTGGCTGCTGAACTCTGGGCACATGAAATAATACTAATAAGGAAGGTACTTCAAAGTCAGTGAAATATAAAATGTAACAATAGTAAACAAAATGTTTGCATTTGAAAGTGTTTGAAAGTAATGGCCAAAAACAGCTCTATTGCAGTGCCGAGTTGTGTATATTTGTGTTACGTCATGTCTTCAAATGAATCATTTTTGTGTCTATTGGCCAACAAAGCATACTCACACCTTGGGTCTTCCGCCAACAATTCCTGTTAGACCAGGTGCTGTTTAAAACAAAATAAAATATTTTGTGCAGAATCTGTAATGTCAAACTGCGAAAAAGTTACGATCTCATCGAGGAGCGTCACAGTGGCACATACGGGTTCAACGCTCAACTCCAATGCAATTCGTGTGGAATTTCTATGTTCTTTCTTGAGTTTTGATTGCTTGGATTTTTTGCTAAATGCGCCAGTTTCCACTGACATTTCAAAGATCTGCAGGTTTGCAGGTTAATTGGACTCCGAAAGCCTCCAGACCTAGTAATATTCACATATATTGCACCCTTTGCAATTTATTGACATCCATCATATAACAGCGTTACTAGAATTGTATACAGTACTCCAAATGTAGCTTCAGCAATGTCATACACAGTTGTCACATTACGTACTGACCCTAGTATTCAATACACTGACTGATGAAGGCAATCATGTCAAGTGCCTTCTTCAACACCCTGTCTATCTTTGACAGAACTTTAATGAAATATATCTGCACCTCCTGGTCTCTCGATTTTTCCACCATTCCCCAGAGCACTATTATTAACGGTGCCAGTCCTGTCCTGGTTTGTCTTACCATAATTAAATTGAAATTATCCAAATGAAACTCTATCTGCCATTCCTTAGTCCACTGGTCTGCTTGATCAAGATACTGCTGTAATCTTAGATAACCTTCTTCAGTAATATCACTCATTTAATTGTCATCCGTAAACTTACTGACCATGCCACATATTCTCATTCAAATTGTTAATATAAATAACTAACAACTGCAGACCCAGCACCAATTCCTGCAGCACAGCACCTGTTAAGGGGCCTCCAGTCTGGAAAACACCTCTCTACCGCCACAGATAGACACAAAATGCTGGAATAACTCAGCAGGACAGTCGGCATCTCTGGAGAGAAGGAATGGGTGACGTTACAGGTCGTGACCCTTCTTCAGACTGATGTCGGGGAGAGGGAGATACATAGGTGAGGACGAGTAAGGTGTGCAAACAGGACAAAGGAAATGGAGATCAATGAAAATGTAGAATATATCATTGTTAGCTGGGAGAAGGTAACAAGCAAACAGAGATAAAATGTAGTCGGAGACAGTAAGACTGGTCGGAGAACTAGGAAGGGGGACGGATGGAGAGAGAGGGAAAGCAAGGGTTACTTGAAGTTAGAGAAGTCAATGTTCATACCTCTGGGGTGACAATAAACAATAAACAATAGACGATAGGTGCAGGAGTAGGCCATTCGGCACTTCGAGCCAGCACCGCCATGATCATGGCTGATCATCCCCAATCAGTACCCCGTTCCTGCCTTCTCCGCATATCCCCTGACTCCGCTATCTTTAAGAGCCCTATCTAGCTCTCTCTTGCTCCCAATCTAGCTCCCAATCCAGAGAATCGGCCTCCATCGCCCTCTGAGGCAGAGAATTCCACAGACTCACAACTCTCGGTGTGAAAAGGTGTTTCCTCATCTTCGTTCCAAATGACTTAGTCATTATTCTTAAACTGTGGCTCCTGGCCCCTCTCATCCTTCTAAACTCCAGAGTATACAAGCCCAGCTGCTCCATTGTCTCAGCATTTAACAGTCCCGCCACCCCGGGAATTAACCTCGTAAACCTACGCTACACTCCCTCAATAGCAAGAATGTCCTTCCTCAAATTAGGTGACCAAAACTGCACACAATATTCCAGGTGTGGTCTCACTAGGGCCCTGTACAACTGCAGAAGGACCTCTTTGCTCCTATACTCAACTCCTCTTGTTATGAAGGCCAACATGCCATTCGCTTTCTTCACTGCCTGCTGTAAGCTATAAATGCGAAATATGAGGTGCTGGTCCTCCAATTTGCACTGGGCCTCACTCTGACAATGGAAGAGGCCCAGAACAGCAAGGTCAGTGTGCGAATGGGAGGGGGAGTTAAAGCGTTTAGCAACTGGGAGATCAGGTCGGTTTAGGCAGACTGTGCTTGGTCTAGCCGATATATAGGAGTCCACACCTGGAACAGCACATACTCTACCTCCACTCCTTCTTGCAAGCCAACTTTGTGTCAAAGTTAAGATTAACAGTTCAGATTTCAGAACTTCATCCATGAAGTATTGGTTTTACACAAAGTATAGGAACAATATCTTTGTTGAGGGAAGAGAGAAGGTTTAGAGAAACATATAGAAATTTAAACATATCAGGCAGAGTTAAGAATTAGCAGAGTGAAAAGGATAAGAAGTTTAATCAAAATGGATGAGAAAGTATCGTACAATCACACACTGTACAGTGCAGTTACAAAAAAACACAAAGTGCTGGAGCAACTCAGCGGATCAGGCAGAATCTCTGGAGTACATGTATAGGTGGCATTTCAGGTTGGGAGCCTTCATTAGTCTATGTGGCTGTAATAGCAAGTCTGGGTCAGAACATGATCAAAGGGGAGGTGAACAGCAGGAATTACAGAGGGGGAGCAGTGAGAAAGGGTCTCACAGAACCATGGCGCAGCAGGGCAGCACAGTGGTGCAGCTGTAAGAGCTGCTGCTTCTCAGCACCAGAGACCCAGGTTCAATCCTGACCTTGGGTGCTGTCTGTGCGGAGTGAGCATGATCTCCCATGGAAACTCCTCATAGTCAGCACCCAAGGTCAGGAGTGAACCTGGGTCTCCGTAAAATGCCCCAATTGAACCTGGGTCGCTGTTAATTGCCCCAAGTGTATTGTGAGTGGGAGCTAAGATTGGGAGCACGGACTACAGACCCTCCAACATCACCCCCACATCCAGCAACGCCTCCTTCCTTGAGGAGCTTAATCACTTCTATGGCCGCTTCGACAGGGACAATCTAGAGACAGCCATCAAGGCTGTGCTACCTGCCGATTACCAACCCCTCACACTCACCCCCTACGACGTGTACGTGGCACTGAGTAGGACTAATGCACGTAAGGCTGCTGGCCCTGACGGCATCCCCGGGCGCGTGCTCAGGGCCTGTGCTGCGCAGCTGACAGACGTCTGGACTGACATCTTCAACCTGTCACTTGCCCAAACAGTTGTCCCCGCTTGCCTTAAAACCACCTCCATCGTGCCAGTGCCAAAACACTCCACTGCGGCAAGCCTCAACGGCTTCCGCCCAGTTGCACTTACCCCCATCATCACCAAGTGCTTCGAGAGGCTGGTCCTGGCACACCTCAAAAGCTGCCTACCCCACACACTGGATCCCTATCAGTTTGCCTACCGCAAGAACAGGAGTACGGAGGATGCCATCTCAACGGCACTTCACTCCGCCCTCTCCCACCTCAACGACAGAGACACTTACGTAAGAATGCTGTTCATCGATTACAGCTCAGCATTCAACACCATTATACCATCAAAACTGATCACCAAACTCGGTAACCTGGGCATCGACCCCTCCCTCTGCAACTGGATACTGGACTTTCTAACCAACAGACCCCAGTCAGTGAGGTTAGACAAGCACACTTCTTCAACCCTCACCCTGAACACCGGCGTTCCACAGGGCTGTGTGCTGAGCCCCCTCCTCTACTCCCTCTTCACCTATGACTGCACACCTGTACATGGTACTAACACCATCATCAAGTATGCAGATGATACAACGGTGATTGCCTCATCAGTAACAACGATGAGCTGGCCTACAGGGAGGAGGTCCAGCACTTAGCAGCATGGTGCGCTGACAACAACCTGGCCCTTAACTCCAAGAAGACCAAGGAGCTCATTGTAGATTTCAGGAAGTCCAGAGGCGGCACGCACACCCCCATCCACATTAATGGGACGGAGGTGGAACGTGTTTCTAGCTTCAGGTTCCTGGGAGTCAACATCTCCGATGACCTCTCTTGGACCCACAATACCTCTACTCTGATCAAGAAGGCTCATCTGCGTCTCTTCTTCCTGAGGAGACTGAAGAAGATCCATCTGTCTCCTCAGATCCTGGTGAACTTCTACCGCTGCACCATCGAGAGCATCCTTACCAACTGCATCACAGTATGGTATGGCAACTGCTCTGTCTCCGACCGGAAGGCATTGCAGAGGGTGGTGAAAATTGCCCAACGCATCACCGGTTCCTCGCTCCCCTCCATTGAGTCTGTCCAAAGCAAGCGATGTCTGAGGAGGGCGCTCAGCATCGCCAAGGACTGCTCTCACCCCAACCATGGACTGTTTACCCTCCTACCATCCGGGAGGCGCTACAGGTCTCTCCGTTGCCGAACCAGCAGGTCGAGGAACAGCTTCTTTCCGGCGGGTGTCACTCTACTCAACAACGTACCTCGGTGACTGCCAATCACCACCCCCCCCACCGGACACTTATTATTATTTATTCAAATCGTTTGCTATGTCGCTCTTCAAGGGAGATGCTAAATGCATTTCGTTGTCTCTGTACTGTACACTGACAATGACAATTAAAATTGAATCTGAATCTGAATCTGAATCTAAAGTGGGATGACATAGAACTATTGTGAACCAGTGTGTCAGCATGAAGGGCCTGTTTTCATGCTGTATCTCGACACAAACTCAGCGGGTCAGGCCGCATCTCTGGAGAACATAGCTTGCAGATATTTCAGGTCGGGAGCCTTCTTCACTCTCATCTTGCCTTTTTCTCACCCCGTTGGTCTTTCCCTGTAACATTAGCTTAAAACTTTCCCAATAAACCGCAACAAATTCACTTCTGCTTTGAGATGAACAAAGCTGGTGCACATGATACCTGAGTTCCAGCTACATGATTCTCTCATGACATACCTCCTCCCATACATTTACCTCTATGTCTTTACTATTTCTATCATGTTTTAGGACACAGTCCTGTTCTGGTTTGTTTTACCATAATGAAATTGAAATTATTCAAATGATACTCCATCTGCCATTCATCAGTCCAGTGGTCTGCTTGATCAACATACTGTTGTAATCTTAGGCAACCTTCTTCAGTAATATTCAGATTCAGATTCAACTTTAATTGTCATTGTCAGTGTACAGTACAGAGACAATGAAATGCAGTTAGCATCTCCTTGGAAGAGCGACATAGAATATGATTTCAATAAATAAATCTATTTACATGCTTACAGTCATATTGTTTTTCCTGTGGGAGGAGTGTCCGGGGGGGTGGGGGTGATTGGCAGTCACCGAGGTACATTGTTGAGTAGTGTGACAGCCGCAGGGAAGAAGCTGTTCCTGGAACTGCTGGTCCGGCAACGGAGAAACCTGTAGCGCAACCAGGATGGTAGGAGGGTAAACAGTCCATGGTTGGGGTGAGAGCAGTCCTTGGTGATGCTGAGTGCCCTTCGCAGACAACGCTTGCTTTGGACAGACTAAATGGAGGGGAGTGAGGAACCGGTGATGCGTTGGGCAATTTTCACCGCCCTCTGCAGTGCTTTCTCTTCGGAGACAGAGCAGTTGCCATACCATACTGTGATACAGTTGGTAAGGATGCTCTCGATGGTGCAGCGGTAGAATTTCGCCAGAATCTGGGGAGACAGATGGACCTTCTTCAGTCTCCTCAGGAAGAAGAGACGCTGGTGAGCCTTCTTGACCAGAGTTGAGGTATTGTGGGTCCAAGAGAGGTCATCGGAGATGTTGACCCCCAGGAACCTGAAACTGGAAACACGTTCCACCTCCGTCCCGTTGATGTGGATGGGGGTGTGCGTGCCACCCCTAGACTTCCTGAAGTCTACAATGAGCTGCTTGGTCTTCTTGGAGTTAAGGACCAGGTTGTTGTCAGTGCACCATGCTGCAAGGAGCTGGACCTCCTCCCTATAGGCCGACCCATCGTTGTTGCTGATGAGGCCAATCACTGTTGTATCATCTCCATACTTGATGATGGTGTTAGTACCATGTACAGGTGTGCAGTCGTAGGTGAAGAGGGAGTAGAGGAGGGGGCTCAGCACACAGCCCTGTGGAACGCCGGTGTTCAGGGTGAGGGTTGACGAGGTGTGCTTGTCTAACCTAATAGACTGGGGTCTGTTGGTTAGAAAGTCCAGTATCCAGTTACAGAGGGAGGGGTCGATGCCCAGGTTACCGAGTTTGGTGATCAGTTTAGAGGGTATAATGGTGTTGAATGCTGAGCTGTAATCGATGAACAGCATTCTTACGTAAGTGTCTCTGCTGTCGAGGTGGTAGAGGGCGGAGTGAAGTGCCGTTGAGATGGCATCCTCCGTACCCCTGTTCTTGCGGTAGGCAAACTGATAGGGATCCAATGTGGGGGGCAGGCAGCCTTTGAGGTGTGCCAGGACCAGCCTCTCGAAGCACTTGGTGATGATTGGAGTAAGTGCAACTGGGCGGAAGTCGTTGAGGCTTGCCGCAGTGGAGTGTTTTGGCACCGGCACGATGGAGGTGGCTTTAAGGCACGTGGGGACAACTGCTTGGGCAAGTGACAGGTTGAAGATGTCAGTCCAGACGTCTGTCAGCTGCGCAGCACAAGCCCTGAGGACGCGCCCGGGGATCATTAATTTTATCAGTTATCTGCAAAATTTACTAACCATGCACAAGGATAATCCTGAGATTACTGCCCTTATCGAAATTATCTTCAAAATTAGGCATTACAAGGCCTCAATTCTCTATGCATTTTTTTAATGGTAAACTCATAAACTATGACCTGTTCTTGTCCCTTTTTGCAAAGTTTAATTGATCTATCATTTTAGTAATTGCGGTAATTTGACCTCTTGACGTAAGAATTTCATTGTCCCATTCGGGACATATGACAATAAAAACACTCTTGACTCTCTCTCTTGATTAGTATACATTTAACTTGTAGAATTCCCTGTAAGTGCTGCATTGTAGCATTTGCCCCTCTTTGAACAGTACTCTGTCTGGAGTACCAAGGTTTTGTTCACGACTACTCTCTTCTGAATGTTGCCACTGTCAAATGTATTCAATATTGAAATCAGCGTTTCAATTTAGGAGCTTCAATGATACAGTCACATTAAGTCTTGTGTTGCCTTTTCCATGATTAAGGCAATGGAACATTTTATTCCCCCATTTTCTAGAAGAAAAGTAATGCTTATACTTTTCCTTGGTGTTTATTTACAAAAAAATTGTGTCTTCAGTTTGAAATTCTTAGCTCAAATAATTTTTGCCCTCTGGAACGGCCCAAACAAAAGGAAGGAAATCATTTGTTTCTGTGAACTGGTTTGTCTTTGTAATGGCAGGCATATTAGCTGTGTGTTCTTTGTAACTGCAGGCCATCTTGTTTCAATATTTAGACAATTTGGTCATTAGAACAGTAATTAGCATTAGACAGAATCACTCACAGTTCCTGTAGTGTAACCTAGCGGACATTCTGAAGTCAATCAAGGGTCACTACTTACTATCTTTGGAAACATTTTGAAGAGATGCAGACTTCCGAGTGCAATACTTCAAGAGAAACTTAATTAACATTGTGTGTGTGTGTGAGGGAGAGGAGAGGTAGTTCGAACAGGAGTTGAAGATCGTTCCATTTACTTCGCAGATTCATACATAATCAGGGCCAAATGAATTGAAGCAATAACTGATCAAGGAACTCAAAAAACAGTCGCAGCTAATGAAACGCAAGTTTTCTGGATTCGTGTATGCTGGCTCATGCCCAGTTCCCGGAATCAGGCGTGACCTAA